>NC_057795.1:423867967-423906772 GCF_018294505.1 Triticum aestivum | reverse complement strand
ATATATAGAGGGGGTGATCCACGAGAAGAGAGTGGAGGTATCATCGGCTTGGGGTGTCCATAGAATCGAAGAGAGGGATGATGATGTGTGTGTGTGTGTGTGTGTGCACGCGCACGATCGATAAAGAGTGACATCGAATTTGTGTGTGCCCACGTCAAAGATACAGAGTGGCCGGCCTACTGGAACGTGAGAGGGGACATGTGCAGTTTGTCTCTGTGGCATGGATACCTACCTACAACGCTCGACTATCGGTGTGTGGTGGGTGGGGGGGAGGGAGGCCTAATTAACTATAGAGGTACAATGGTTGGTATATGTGTGCAAGAGGAGAGAGGCCTACCTCATGTATTAAGGGAGATCGATCTACCTCATGTATTAAGGGAGATTGATCGGCATCCATGCATATGTGTAGGAGAGGAATAAGGTTGGGAGAGAGACAGAGCTAGAGTGTTGGAGGGGGTGTTAGTGGAGTTGCTTCTAACAAATGGTGGGATAGGCTTGCTAGACAAATGGAGGGCACGCCTACAATATCAATAAGAGAGGGGATGGCTGTCTGTCTGTGCACGTGCGTGTGAGAGACGGGTCAGGAGGCATGCACTAATGATGAGGGGGGACGATATGGCTGCGGTAAGCAGACGTAACTACATAGGAAGATCAATCGTACGTTGTCAGAGAAAGGAGAGACATAACTTGTGAGGTACGTTGATCGATGGGGGGATAGTTAAATTCGACCTAGGTATATGTTGGGAGACCGACCGGTATACATGCATATGTGTGTTAGAAGCAAATGAGGCACGGGGAGAAGGATAGAGAGAGGGATGCATCTAGGAGGTGGTACGAGAGGCATACTATATCGAGGGGGAAGGAGTGTGCGAGTATGAGATCGATGAAAACAATGGTGGGAGTGAGGCATGGATGGTGATAAGAGAAGAGGGGAAGCTTGTGTTTGTGCTAGGCACACCTGGCTAGAGAGGCATATCGATCGATGTGTGCCCTAAATAAGGAGATGGGGGGCCCACACACACCGTGGGTGAACGACCTAAAGTGAAAAGACGAATTTGTGCGATGGAGCTAGAGAATGCCGAGGGAGGGTGAGAGGGATGCGGGCATGTGCATGCACGAGAGAAAGTTAGCGCTAGCTACAAAGATAAGAGGATTGTGTGAGTGTAAAATATGAATATAGATCATACTTCATTATAAAAAGCGAAGTTGGATATTTGAAGAATTTATCATAGTGTTTTAAACCGACGCATGTGTGAATATATATAACGGTGATACACATGGTGTGGTTATGAACATGTTATACTACATATAATATATTTTATCTCTACTCTTATAAAAAACGGAGTTGTTGATGATGGTGTGCCTGCCATCCTGCAATATAGGCCGTCCGATTTATATCTGACGGATAGGAAGGAAACTATGGCAATTTTGAAAAAAGATACCCACACCCCTCTCAATATTTGCAAATTAGGCCTCCCCTTGATCATGTTGATGTTCTATGGAATGCATGGGCATCTTGCTAGTACTACGTATAATACATAGAACATTGATTATAATTTGGGCTAATGTGTGGCTTTTGCAGCTCAGGTCTAAATACTTGTCATAATGTAGGGGGCGGGGCACTATACTTTGTGTGATAAACACGGTGTACGTATGGAACATGGTTTAGATTATGAATATATAGTTAGTACATCAAATGTACTATTATTTGGAATCAACATCAAGTGTATTCAAAAAATAGAATTCGAGTTCATGTAGTACACATAGTTCATATCTATCTCTATAGTAATCATGTGGTGTGTTATTAAGGTAATACACAAATGATGGTTGAAGTTGGCAACAATCATGATTGTAGATTCTTATTGAAATAGAGAAACAAATTCAAATTCAGTTTGAATTGCAGCGGTAGAATAGACATTTGGAATGCACTAAAATGTTGGTATGAGTAGGTTACATGCATTATACAGCAAGCAAAAAAATTTAATTGGACATAACATGGATTCATACTCCCTCCTTCCATCTATATAGGGCGTAATGCGTTTTTAAAACCGCCTTTGACTATTGACAAGACTAATAGTACATGACATGCACAATGTGAAAATTATATCATCGAAAGCTCCTTTCACAGACGAATTTAACGGTGTGCTTTGTGTAAGTTGCATGTCATATATTATTGCTCTAATATTTGGTCAAAGTTAGCATCGAAAAACGCATTAGGCTCTATATAGATGGAAGGAGGGAGTAGCTTTGAATAGCATTTGTATAGTAAAAAGGGGCAAGACTCTCTCTTTGTGTGGTGTGAATAGTTTTATTTTTTTCGTTTTCTTTTTGGTTGAGGGAAGTGCGAATTGATTTGGTACGTACAAGTACAATATTACATGTTAGGCTTGTCCCTAAAATTCAACCCGCACCTTGTTATATCCCGAAAATTCAGATACCGTGCTCCCAAAACTGGCGCCTTCACAACCCGCGCCTTTCTATCCCGAAATTACAACGCGTGCGAAAACTCCCTCCAACTACCAAATCTCGACACGCAAAATCCCCCTTCTAACCCTGAGCCGAAAGGGCCGCTAGTTCAAATCGGTGGGGGGTACTTTTGTAACACACCCTACATTTTGGACAAACGTGTCCCTAAGTCATGGTTCACCCCCTCCCATCACCTCCTTATTGTCATTCAAAATCCCAGGCCGCCATAACCTCTCCGCTCCAGCCACGAAACCCCACCCTCCTCCGTCCGCCACCTCACCGCTGCCCAGCCGGAGCCTCTTCCCCGACGACGTCGTCCACCGCAACAACTCGACGTCCGTCATCCACCTCGCCGGATGAGGATCCGTCGTCCATTTCGTCATCTTGCCAGTTCAGCCGCCCCGTCCTCCACCTCCAAGGAGCTGCTCTGAGGATCATCTCGTCTATCGCGAATGCTCCATCCCCACAGCACCGCCTTAAACTGCTCCACCAGAACTGCAACATCCTCACCGACTCCTCGGACGAAGCCGATGCCTACTCGGCGCCACCAAAGAGGTTGTACACTCATCGCATCGCACCTTCTCCTTAACTCGACCTCCGGGCACCGACGGTGCTCCGTCCTGCACGCCCACGGAGTGGCTACCTTGAAGCCGGCGCCGCGGGCGACATCTCCACAAAGGCTCTCCCCCAGTGCGAGGCCCCTTCGGCGGCAGCGTCCATACCAGCTGGATCTGCTGCTGCTGCGGCTCGGGCTCTCGCTCGCTCGCTCGCGCTGCTACTGCTGCTCCGGCTCTCGCTCGATCGCTCGCTCGCCCAGCTGTTGCTGCTCCGGCTCTCGCTCGTGCTGCTGCTGCTGCTCCCCCCTCGCTCATGCTGCTGCTCTGCTCCGATTTAGCTACACTTCAGTCGACTGAATCGACTTTTGGGTCAGTCGATTTTCAGGGGTTGGGGGGCTCGCTGGAGTTAAGGAAGAACTATGTGCAACGGGGACGGGGGCTCACTGGAGAGGTACCCCACTATCTATCTTAGGGTTCAGGGTGTGGGCGGGGGGCCTAGAGGGCTGGCCGGGGCGGTGGCGGACCAGCGGCGGGGAGTTGTTTCGGGGCGGCGAGGCGGCGCTGGGGCCAGCGGTTTGGCCAGTGGTGGCTAGCGCTCAGGGGGGTGCAGGTTGAAGATGAACTGCAGGCCCTCCCTAAATTACATGTCAAGTGCCTCTCTGCTACCATTGCATTCAGTTTCGACAGTAACATTCAGATTCCACAGTAAATTTCAATTTCGATAGTTAGTTCAGAGTCAACAGTTTTTACCTCATCTGTTGTAGTCAGGTGGTTTTTGGTGGTGTAAAATTTACATCTATTTTACATCATCTATTGGATATGCTATTAGAATCCCACTTAAGATTGACGATGTCTATGTTGTGCTGCTTCAGCCTTGACGTCTTGCGGCTCACCGGAGCTGCTCCAACGACAGAACGATCCATCACAACAGAGCAGTGCCCTGGACGCCGTCTACAGATTCCTCAGATCTTCCTCCACACCTCCGACAGCCACCTCTGCCTCAACTGCTTCAGCGACCAACCCAATGATGCTGAGGCCAACATGAATACAGCAAAGAGGTTGTACACTTGTTGCATCACTTATTACTATACATTCATGTCAATCCATTAGGGCTATTTTGGTTCAACAGAAAAACATAGCAATAGAGAATTTTCCAATGGCACTCTACTATTCAATTATTGATGCATTTTGTTGAAAGTAATGAAGTAAAACATCCACCTAGACCTACTTTTCAAAATCCTATGCATGAAAACAAGACCAAGTGCATTAGTGGCAGAATAACATTCTAACTATACACGCTTTCATATGGTTTCACTTTATTTTCGCCATGTTTCTTTGCATTCCTCTGGTCTTCCAATTCCTATAAACCAAACACCCAAGTTGACAGAAATCCTATGTTTACAAGTGCTCTGTTTACCATGTGCATTCCTATCCTATTCCGGTGTTTTTCCTATCCCTGCCTTTTTAGAATCATGCAAGCCAAATGAGCCCTTACAGAATTACTTCAGTTACAGGTAGGTCTCGAAGGGAACTTTGTGTGGTTTGTCCTGCTCCTGCCACGATGTCGTCCACCTCACCTGAGCTGCTTCATCGATAGAAGCATCCACCAAACCAGACATCACGACTCCTGACCATCTTTCGCCGCCTCAGATCTCCTTCCCTGCCGCCGACACCCACCGCAACAGCATCACCATCATCAACTCAGCAGATGAACCTGAGGAGTACACGGGTCCACAAGAGAGGTCACACTCTTTTGTTTCTGCTTATGTTATGCATTGCTTAAAATTACCTGCTACTTTATTGTCCTGTTCACCTCTTGGACTCCAAGTCAGGTCCAAATTAATGTTCAAACTTAAGTTCTAAATTAGTTGTGGGGCACATATCGACAAAGCAATGAATAGTATCTCCATCTAATATCTGGTTCACCTAGGGTATGCCTATGTTGTTCATCCTGGGTGGGAAACAAATAGTAAAGCAATCACCATCTGTCTTTTTATTAAATTAAAGCAATCATTAGCATGCTATCATTATTTTTGGATCCATCCACTGGTTGTTACCATCACTCTAAATTTCTGCATGTTCTCCTTACATAATCTCACCATATTTTTTCGTATGCATGTCAGATATTGTACATAGTCACGCTGAACATGTAGAGAAAAAGAGAAGAGTTTTACGCGGCAATAAAATGTCATGCAGACATCGCTCCATGGTGGGTTCAATGGCAAACCCTCCCCACCCCTCTCCAGATTGTAATCCAGAGGAAGATATCTGTTCTGAGGCAGATTCAGACGCCGCTGACCACTCCTATTTACCCTCCAAGGTGTTTGCTCTACCTTGGCATGATGATGTTAGTCATATCATGCATATGTTGCCTTGCAGTGCCTACTTTTGACATCATATATGTCATCTGCTTAGTTTAGACATGTTCTGTAATGCCACCTGTTTAGTTTATATACCATATATGAGAATTATGCAGTCTCATGTCTTTTAGCCAGCCATAATATATGTGAAATGTGCAATGCCATCCTATTTAAACAGGCATCATATATTTGAATGATATCTTGCCCATCCTTTTCTTCATTACATTTCCATTTGTCAACAATGTTCGTACATTAAATTACTCTTCCTATGAATCAGCCATTTGGGTGGGAGATGGAAAAATCTGGAGTGAAAACAAGGCCTTCAGAGCAGACAGTGCTACCTGTTGAAGCAAATCTTTTGTTGGGTCCCAATAGCTCCTCAGAGATGGATTCAGAGACAGATGACCAGTCCTATTCCCCCACCGAGGTGTATGCTCTAACTTGGCATGGTTATACTGCTCATATCATGCATATGGTGTCTTGCATTGCATAGTTTAGACATCATATACACAATATTCAACACCATGTTCTTAGTTCAGACATCATATTGAATGCCCTCTATTTAGCATATAAATCACATATGTAAATTAAATGATGCGATCCTGATTACTTAGATAACATGTAGGTGAATTATGTCAAGAGATCCTGTTTAGTTATTCATCATATCTTTGAATTATGTTATGCTATGCTATCCAGTTTAGATAGACATCATATATGTGAAATTATGTCATGTTATCCATTTTAGCTAAACAATATACATGTCAACTATTTCATGCCCTCTTTTTTCCACACTATCTATTGCATCTGTCTCTCATACAATGTTTTGCATTCAACCATGTTTCCTGTTTATCAGCCATTTGAATTGGAGCGGATGATGCCAGTATCTAGTGGACTAAAAACACGGTCTTGAAATAAAATAGTGCTACCTCTTGGTGGAGATAGCACCCTGGTTGTACATGCACGAGAACCAGCCCTACCACACATAACCCAAACTCTCACAGATTGTGCCCCTACTGTGATGGATAGAGAACCAGCTTCACCCAATCTAACCCCAACCCCAGCAGATAGTAGCCCAGTTCCTGTTGACACAACACCATCTCCACCACAGAGCTCCGAAATAAGAGCAGTTAGTAAGGCAGCTCCAGTGCCCAAAGGGCCAGTACTATCACGGTGAACCCCAACTCCACCAGTTAGCACGCCTATTCCTATGGAGGAAGCACAACCAGCTAGTCGTAGTTTAGCATCTATCGCATTTGATGTTGTTAAATCGTATGTGCATATCTTCCCATCTTGGAAATATTATACTGAAGATTAAGGAAAACGCCAGTTGCAGGTGTTTTTCCAGGAGTTATGTGTAAGTAATGTTATTCATGGCAATTACTTTGCTTTGTCCCATACATCCTACCTCCATGATGGTTATAATATAGCAAATTTTCCCATTTTTCTCTATAGAGAAGGACCAATTTGGAAACTCAGGATGAGGTAACCTGTGCTAATACCTCTGTTATCTTCAAGAATGCTTGGTGGTAGTATTGGAATTACCTGAAGAAAATGTACTTCACCAGCAAAGAAGATCATCAAATTACCTTACGTTCTCCTGAGACACATTTTCTGGACGATGACTGGGAATGCCTTGTTCTGTACTGGTCCCGAACCAAGAATGTGGTAAGGTCTATGAGCTCATTTTCTATTTTTAAGTACTATATTCTTGCGTGTTACTGTACTCTGTTCATATAGAACAAGTGCCTAAACCTGAAGAACAACTGTTCTAATTTAAGATTCCATTACTATCATAGTTCAAAAAAGCGCTAGGCGTTAATTGTGTGTTTTGCAACCGCCTTGGGCTTTACTGACCAAAGCGCATGCTTATGCGCAATTATGGACAGATTAAGCATAGTTATGCACAATGCGTTTTGCCAACGCCTAGAGCCTAGGCGCGCTTAAGCGCCCGCTTAGCCGCGCCTTTTTTAACTATGATTGCTACCGTGCATACTGCTTTGCTCTTGTATCACTGTATTTACTCATACAAACTTATTTTTAAATTGAAGGATCCAATCGAAACTCCAATGACACAGCAGGTATGTTCACGCATGTCTCTTTAACAGGTTTGCTCTTATCAATACCTCTATTGATTTCAATTTCAATTGTGTATACAGTTGACTTCTCATATCATGCACATTACCAGCATCACAATAGAGCCAATAGTGTTGTTGTACATGTAGACCCGTGGTACCCATCTGAAATCTTGTTGTGCCATGTAGTTTCCCACACTTTGTATTCTTTCACTGCTGCTTTGTCTTCAACTGATATGATTTGAACCGTGTCTCTATTTTGATTTGGCAAGACAATGCAGGACCATAGGACATTGATACATGTTTGTTTGATGCTTTTATTATGTACTAGTACTTGGCAATAGAATACTTGGTAGTTTAATCATGTCCACCTTACTAATGAACTGGTTCACCAAATGAGTTTCATATACTAGTACATGCTAAACCTGTTATGTGTCTGCTTGTTTCTTCTTTTAGAATGCTGACAAAATATTGGTGAAGAGTGCCTTATTAAGCAATGGTAAAGGAAGTAATGCAGATGAGGTTCAGGATAGTGACACATCCTTGTTGGTCTCCAACAAAGCTGATAAAACAGCTAAGGAAGACTATCTTGAAGATAGTGAGACAACCCCAAAGTCCTGTCTTGGTTTAGTGTTCGAGTTACTGGCCACTACTGCTTGCACAAGCTATTCAAACTCACTGTCTGAATCAGTTTGGTTTCTTGAGTCTCAACTACAAGCTAAAATACATCGATCAGCTATGCTGCGACAAGAAGCGGAAGGACTGCGGAAGTCCCTGGAGCATTCAGATGCATACTTTCTGGTGCAACAGCAAGCATTGGAGGATTTTAGCGCCAAACAAGACAAAGCTAATAAGCTTGCTAAGCTTATTGCCAGCATGGTGGATACCCAGGATAATGTTTCTTGAGCTCTTCTGAAGTTGTTTCAGTTATGCTCTTGTTTTGCTGCCACGTTTATTTGCACTGGTGGCCAATTTTGACGGCCAGTGTATGTAATATGCTGCTTTGTTCCTATATTTTCACCGGTGGCGAACTTTGATGCCAAGTGGCTATTGATACGTCTCCAACGTATCTATAATGTTTTATTGTTCCATGCTATTATATTACCCCCTTTGGATGTTTATGGGCTTTATTTTACACATCTATATCATTTTTTGGGACTAACCTACTAACCGGAGGCCCAGCCCGTATTGCTATTTTTTTGCCTATTTCAGTATTTCGAAGAAAAGGAATATCAAACGGAGTCCAAATGGAATGAAACCTTCGGGAGCGTGATTTTTGGAACGAACATGATCCAGAGGACTTGGAGTGCAAGTCAAGAAGCGATCGAGGCAGCCACGAGGGTGGAAGGCGCGCCCCCTATCTCGTGGGCCCCTCGGGCGGCCACCGACATACTTCTTCCTCCTATATATACCCACGTACCCCGAAAACATCCAGGGAGCCAACGAAAAACAATTTCCACCACCGTAACCTTATGTATCCGTGAGATCCCATCTTGGAGCCTTCGCCGATGCTTCGCCCGAGGGGGAATCGACCACGGAGGGCTTCTACATCAACACCATAGCCCTTCCGATGAGTTGTGAGTAGTTTACCACATACCTTTGGGTCCATAGTTATTAGCTAGATGGTTTCTTCTCTCTTTTTGGATCTCAATACCATGTTCTCCCCCTCTCTTGTGGAGACCTATTCGATGTAACTCTTTTTGCGGTGTGTTTGTCGAGATCCGATGAATTGTGGGTTTATGATCAAGTTTATCTATGAGAAATATTTGAAACTCCTCTAAATTCTTTTATGTATGATTGAGTTATCTTTGCAAGTCTCTTCGAATTATCAGTTTGATTTGGCCTGCTAGATTGATCTTTCTTGCAATGGGAGAAGTTCTTGGCTTTGGGTTCAATCTTGCGGTGTCCTTTCCCAGTGACAGCAGGGGCAGCAAGGCACGTATTGTATTGTTGCCATCAAGGATAAAAAGATGGGATTTATATCATATGGCATGAGTTTATCCCTCTACATCATGTCATCTTTCTTAATGCGTTACTCTATTCTTATGAACTTAATACTCTAGATGCATGCCGGATAGCAGTCGATGTGTGGAGTAATAGTAGTAGATGCAGGCAGGAGTCGGTCTACTTGTCACGGACGTGATGCCTATATACATGATCATGCATAGATAATCTCATAATTATTCGCTTTTCTATCAATTGCTCGACAGTAATTTGTTCACCCACCGTAATACTTATGCTATCTTGAGAGAAGCCACTAGTGAAACCTATGGCCCCCGGGTCTATCTTTTATCATATAAGTTTTCAATCTACTTTTATTTGCATCTTTACTTTTCCAATCTATATCACAAATACCAAAAATATATTTATCTTATCATACTATCTCTATCAGATCTGACTTTCGCAAGTGGCCGTGAAGGGATTGACAACCCCTTTATTGTGTTGGTTGTGAGTTCTTTGTTTGTTTGTGTAGTTGCGTGGGACTTTTGAGGAGCCTCCTACTGGATTTATACCTTGGTTCTCAAAAACCGAGGGAAATACTTACGCTACTATTGTTGCGTCACCCTTTCCTCTTCAAGGAAAACCAACGCAAGCTCAAGACGTAGCAGATGTAATATGTGTAATAGCGGTAATAGGCTAGCGTTAGCTGCTTACTTATTTATTTCCTTATTGTCTTGTTTACTAGTTTGCTTGTAGTCACTGCAGTTCCTTTTCTGTGTTTTTCTAGTGGCCACAATAACCTATTTTTGGTTACTAGGCCAAAATAATCATGGCAATACACGGACTGTTGTAACCATGGGCCTCCTGCGGGCTGTATGATCCATGGGCCTTCTTGGGCCGTAGGATCCATTGGACTTCTATACAGACCATAGGATCCATGGGCCTTCTACAGGCCGTAGGATCCATGGTCCTTCTACAGGCCGTACGATCCATGGGCCTTCTACCGGCCGTACGACCCATGGGCCTTTTACGGGCCATAGGATCCACAGGCCTTCTACGGGGCGTATCATCATTTCACCAATCATGGTCCGTACTATTCGTGGACCATAACGGGTCGTTAATAGGCCGTATTTGATAACTCTATGAAAACAGCTCTGAGGGAGTCCTGGATTAAGGGGTCCTCGGACAGCCGGACCATATACTTTGGCCGGACTGTTGGACTATGAAGATACAAGATTGAAGACTTCATCCCGTGTCCGGATGGGACTCTCCTATGCATGGAAGGCAAGCTTGGCAATTCGGATATGTAGATCTCCTTCTCTATAACCGACTCTGTGTAAGCCTAGCCCCCTCCAAAGTCTATATAAACTGGAGGGTTTAGTCTGTAGGACAACAACAATCATAATCATAGGCTAGCTTCTAGGGTTTAGCCTCTACGATCTCGTGGTAGAGCACACCGCGGCTCTCGCAGCAGAAGTACAAACCAGCCTTCTTAGACAGACCGCCAATCCGGCGATAAAACCCCCTGACACCGTCAAGCGAGCCCGGAGTACCCCGCAACAGGATCACCCGGCATGTCCAGAGCTCGACTAGCAATTCGGCCTCCGCCCTAGTCTCAGTCAAGCGGCAAAATTTGTGCCGCGCGTACATAAGTACGCACTTAAAATACCATGGGCATAGGCGGAGGCACGACTATGATACGGTCCACAATGCGGTTCGACCGCCCGAGGACCCACGCATCTCTGCACCTTTTTTCTTTCAGGTCCCCACCCTCGGGTGGCTCTTTCGATAGACAGGCTATCGGACACATAGAGGGATGGACACACCAAGAATACAAGAAGCTGGGACGCCCAAGGGAATACAAGGTGGTCTCTGATAACGATCGTTATACCTGTTTTACATACCCGCACACATCTCGCTCCCGGCCAGGATGTGTCAAACAGTCCTATTTTGCTTATCGCACTACTTGTACATGTACGCTTCGACGTATCACTTGAATAACAAGGGAAAATAGTGTACAACGTCAGCTCACTATTACGTTCATTTACCCCTTTCCTTTACTGCCTATTTATTACACCTGTACATTTTTGTACACCCAGTTTGTCAGGGGCTTCAGTGTACCCCATAACATGGCAAGAAAAGTCCGAACACTTTTGATAGTGCGGCACCCTGAACTTATAGCATTATATTCATCAGCTCTGAATCATGTCTTGGGTCAATAGTTGGGTTTGCCTGGCTCCTATGTTTTGGTACCTTACATTCCGCTATATCGGCTAAGGTAGCACAGGGAGAACTACTGCGATTGTGTCCCGATTCTTCCGGACGAGCACCTCAGTAGAGAAAGCCGAAAACTGACTGTCATGATAAGGCGAGAGTTGGTCGCTGTTCGAGAGGTCTCAAATCCTTAAAGATTTTTTCCGCTTCAGGCGAGGAATCGGCCTCGTCCGATTTAGGCATGCATAGCGCCCCAAGTCCGGCCTTCTGGATACAAGGGGCTTCGCCAAAATTTAAAATTTTGTAGACTTCTATGGCCAAGTGAGAGCGATAAAGCCGTATAGTCCAATTGCCTTGTTTGCAGCGCTAAACACCTCCTTAAAAGGACCAACAATTTGGATAAAGAGTGTTTATACTTATCCCAAACACCCCAGTACTAGCTACATGGGGGCAGAAGCTGACGACTGGCCAACTCTCAAGATCTTATAAACGGCCGCACAGAAGGTAATATTTTAAATTAACAAGCGCCATATAGTGCACATGAAATGGTTTTCATATTACAGGATGACATGAGTACATTCATTCAAATATTACATCCTTAGTACATTCATCCGCCACAAGGCGGGCCAAGGAGGGCACCCTTAATGACATTGTCATAATACTGTTCGGGGTGGCGATGCTCCTTGCCCTTCGGCGACCCCTCTATCACCAGCTTCTCAGCGTCCATCTTCCCCCAGTGCACTTTCGCACGGGCCAAGGCCTTGCATGCACCCTCAATGCATACAGACCGCTTAATGACTTCAAGCCTTGGACAGGCATTTACCATCCGCTTGACAAGGCCGAACTATGAAGTCCTTCATGGCCAATTTGCCCGCCTTGTGAAGCTCGACCAGTTGCTTCAGCTGGTCACTCAAGGGCATCGGATGTTCGGCCCCAATATACTGGGACCAAAACAGCTTGTCCGTCAAGCTCCCTTCCTTAGCCCGGTAGAACTCCGCGGCATCAGAGATGTTGTGCGTCAGATCTGCGAATGCTCCTGGAGGGCTCTGAATCCGGGTAAGTAAAAGGAAAGTCTCCTTCACATGCTTGCTTTGCATAATGAAAGCCTTACCCGCAGCTATCTTCTTGGCCGCCTCAATTTCCTGGAGGGCCTTCTGGGCTTCGACCTTGGTGTCTTGCACGCTTTGACGGGCCTTCGCAAGCTCCGACTCTTGCATCTTGGAGTCACGCTCCAAGGACTCTAATTTTTTGACGAAATCCTAGAGATCTTGCTGGACCTCATCAACCCGAGCCTCTTGTTTTTCACGCTTGGTGCGCTCCCGGGCCGCTTTGCCTTCGGCCTCAGACAACGCCTTCTTAAGGGCCGCCACTTCGGTCGTGGCCCCTATTAAAATTCATCATGCTTCTATTAGCATAAACGATTTTTTCCTTTATATAACATTCAGACGGGGTATCACTTACCTTTGTTCTCCCCGAGCTGCCTCTTCACAAGGCTGAGCTATTCTTCAGCCCGCCCCAGGTTCTGCCTCAGTCCGGAGACCTCCGCAGTGGCAGCGGCAGCGGCCAGCAGCGACGCCTGCTTATTCACATAGACATAATATGATTAGACTCCTTGAAATAATATTTGATCCTCTGTTCGGCCTTTCTTTCCGAACACCAAATAGAGCATCAGTGGCTACTGTCTATACTATGATACTTTCTCATAATTTAAATTACCTACCTCAAAGCTGTCAGGAGGCTGGCGCAGGCTTCAGTCAATCCGCTTTTTGCGGACTGAACCTTTGCAATCACCTTACTGATAAGAGTACGGTGTCCTTCATCAAGGGAAGCGCTCTGAAGCGCTTCCACCAATTTATCCATTGCCTCTGGATGGACAGAGGTCATCGGTATAGGTGGCTCGCCCCCTTGGCGAGGGGCTACCTACCTGAATCCGGAACCACTGGAGGTTCTGGCGCAGTATCCATCTGGGGGCCAAGCTTGCTGCGACCCCCCTCATCAGAATCCATGGGGATCTTCCCCCCCATGAGCCCGGCATTGGGGGTTTCGCCTTGAGGTGCCTCCAGAAATATCTCTCCCTGGCCCGGTATCCTCTGAGATAACACATCGGTGTCATCCGCGGGCCGGGGAGTGGAGGCCGTCGGGAGCGAATAGATGTTCATCTCCGACGAGCTCGAGGACCCATCCGTGGAGGATAAGTCGATGTGTGCTTTGGACTGACTGTACAGATATATTTTGACATAATAAGAGGCCCTAAAGCTAAACATGCTAGAAGTATTATGGTATCCGGATACTTACAACTTCGCCAGGGGCCTGTCCCTGGGTAGCCACTCCTCGTCACTGTAGGCGGCCATGGTGGAGTGGTCCGGAAGGAGGGTCCTTCCCTTCTTGGACCCTTCGGCCTCCCCGGAAGGGGCGGCCTTCCTTTTATTCTCACCCTCGGTTTGCGGGAGAGGGTTTTCCTCTTCCTCCTCCTCGTTGCCGTTTGAGGAGTGCGCCGCGGTGTCTTCGGACGATGAGTCCGACACCACCTTGTGCCGGAGACTTTTCCTGGTCCCCGTGGCCTTCTTCTCCGGCACCTCATAGGGCGCCGGAAACAACATCTCCGTCAGGAGAGAGGTTGCTGGATCCTCAGGCAACGGAGGTGGATAGTCGATCTGCTCCGCTGTCGCCACATAGTCCTGTTAAATCAGTATGATGGCTTAGATTCCTCCCACAAACATACTGAGGAAGGGCGCATCTCATGAAATATAGAGAGCTTACCAGATTGGCGGGGCGCCTTGCGCTGAGCCCATGGTACTCGGTGGTGGACGGAGGCACTTCGGCAGCCTTGAACAACACCTTCCAGACGTCTTTATGCATCGTGTCGAAGAGCTCTCGCAGCATCTGGTGTTTGGCTGAAACGAACTCCCACATGTTTAATGCCCGTCTTTGGCATGGGAGAATCCTGTGAAAGAGCATTACCTGGACCACATTGACAAGCTTGATCTTCTTGCTTATCATATTTTTGATGCAGTTCTGGAGTCCGGCCAGCTCCGCAGGCGCACCCTAGGCTAAGCCCTTCCTCTTCCAGGAGGTGAGCCGCATGGGGATGCCAGATCGGAATTCGGGGGCCGCTGCCCAGTTGGTGTCGCTCGGCTCGGTGATGTAGAACCACCCCGACTGCCACCCTTTCATGGTCTCCACATAGGAGCCTTCGAGCCAGGTGACGTTGGGCATCTTGCCCACCATGGAGCCTCCGCACTCCGCTTGCTGGCCTACCACTATATTTGGCTTCACATTGAAAATCTTCAGCCACAGGCCGAAGTGGGGCTTGATGCAGAGGAAAGCCTCGCACACAACAATAAACGCCGAGATGTTGAGGATGAAATTAGGGGCCAGATCATGAAAATCTAGCCCATAGTAAAACATGAGCCCTCGGACAAATGGGTGGAGGGGAATCCTAGTCCACAGACGAAGTAGGGGAGGAACACAACCCTCTCGTGGGGTTCTGGAGTCAGAACGATCTGCCCCGCGTTTGGGAGCCGGTGCGCGATTCCTGCGGCCAAGTATCCGGCCTCCCGGAGCTTCGTAATGTCCTCCTCCATGACGGAGGAGGCCATCCACTAGCCTCCCGCTCCGGACATGTTTGGAATGGTTGTATGGAGAAGGTGAGAACTGGGGCGCTGGAGCTCGAGCGTGCGAGAATGGATGAGTGAAGGAAGAAGAAGACGTTGGTGAAAAAGGAGGATCCTTATCTCTTTATAAAGGCGGTAGAAACTGTGTGCCTCCCCACTTGCCCGTTAAAATCGCTTATTCCCCAAGCGCCACGATTGATGGCGCGGTTGGGTTACCCATGCCCGTATTGATGAGAATCCCGCGATAAGGGGACACGATCTTTGCTTTGACAAGACGTGTCAAGGAAACCGCCTCAAGTTACGTGCAGTGGCTGGTTACGATTTGAATAATGGCCGGGCCGTGGCGTGATGTCATACTATAAAAAGTTGTCAGCATATTAGATTTGTGGCATATTGTGCTCTCTACGGTGGTATGTGGAATTTGTTTTGCAGAGCCGGACACGATTCTTGTGTTCAAAATCTTCTATGGAGTATTCGGAGAAGGAACTCACCTTGCAATGCCAAAGACAATCTGTACGCCGGACTCGTCGTCATTGAAGCCTGATTCAGGGGCTACTGAGGGAGTCCTGGATTAAGGGGTCCTCGGACAGCCGGACTATATACTTTGGACGGACTGCTGGACTATGAAGATACAAGATTGAAGACTTTGTCCCGTGTCCGGATGGGACTCTCTTTTGCGTGGAAGGCAAGCTTGGCAATTCGGATATGTAGATCTCCTTCTCTGTAACCGACTCTGTGTGACCCTAGCCCCCTTTGGTGTCTATATAAACCGGAGGGTTTAGTCCGTAGGACAACAACAATCATAATCATAGGCTAGCTTCTAGGGTTTAGCCTCTACGATCCCGTGGTAGATCAACTCTTGTAATACTCATATCATCAAGATCAATCAAGCAGGAAGTAGGGTATTACCTCCATCGAGGGGGCCCAAACCTGGGTAAACATCGTCTCCCCTTCCTCCTGTTACCATTAGCCTTAGACGCACAGTTCGGGACCCCCTACCCGAGATCCGCTGGTTTTGACACCGACAAGCCCAACAGGTTTGTTTACATGAAAACGGCCCAACATATTAATGGGCCACAAACGGGCCGACTGTAACGACGGGCTGAATTTGGCCCACAAGCATAAAATGACAGTAACGCGCCGTAAGTAACCAAATGCAGGAAGAGCCCAAGAATAAATGGGCCCTGAGAAGGCCGGAAGATAACTTGGGATGGAAACGTCCCAATGGAATAATGGTCCGTTAATGGGTATAAAGTGATACACTGTTCATTACGGGCCAGTTTCACCACGAGCCGTTAATGGGCCAAGAGTTACAAAGGGCCTCATATGGGCCGAAAGACGTCATGGGCCATACATGGGCCGGAAATTAAGACGGGCTGGAATCATATTGGATGGCCCTGGGTTAGCGCGCTGTAAATGGGCTATGTGCGAATCGGCCGTTAACAGGCTTTCCGTGGGCCGGGTCGCCACCTTTCGACCAAGTCAAACAGGCTGGCCTTTTCACAGGAATGGGCCTCTGTTGGGCCATGCCACGTGTTGACGTATCATAGGCACCTTGGGTCCAATGAGTGGATGACATTTGTCCCAATGGTGAGCCGACATTTATTTCCTCCAGCCTATATGATGATTTTACACGTGGAAAATCCCCATTGGTCGGGGCTGTTAACGGGTTATCGGATCCAAAACCGGACCAGATAGCTTAACGGCGTTCCGTTACGGTGGATGCCACGTGTTGGTCACCCTTGACGAAAGCACTTCTGTGACGCGTGATTTATCATCATGGAAGTGGACACTTTCGTGATGATAATTTGGGTAATGTCATGGAACACTTCTACGACACCACATGTATGACTATCTTGATTCTTTCATAAAATCGTCATGGATGTACATGCATGAAAAAAAATGTGACCTGCTATGACAAACACGTATCATCACGGAAGTGTATTTTTTTGTAGTGTGGTCGGCTAGATGGTTGTGCATTCTCACATCCAGTCCCGGCGTCGAGTGGGGAGACGAGACTGCTGGTGAAAACCGTGCTATGACTCGGGTCATGGCGGGCGATGGCAGCGTTTCCGCCTCGTTATCTTGTTGAAGACATCGCCACTACAGCTTATGTCGACTTGCTTGCGTTGCCTTCGGGGGAAACCCTAGATCAGTTGATCGGATGACGGTGACATTCATGTGTTGTTACCCCCTTGGGGGCGGCATTCTTGGAGATGCACTCGGGCTCGAGGGACCAGCTAATGGCTTCTTCAGTGGAGCGGTGTTTCTCTCTACATATTCATGGTGGCGGTTCTTGGCGCCAAGGTTGTCAGAATCATGATTTGGAATCGAATCGGTGCTCCGATGGTAGGATCACAAATCGTAGAATCTTCACTATCAGGATCGTAGAAACGTAGATTCTATGAACTAAAATCGTAGAATCATAGGGCTTAGTTTGGATCGTAAAATCATAGAGTCGTATAACAGAATCGTGATTCTGACAACCTTGCTTGGCGCCATGGAGCAGCGGAGGCTTGGCGTCAGATGTGTAGCGATGGACACGCGCAGGAGGTCGACGCTGTCTAGCGCCATGGTGGCGTTGGCGGCAGCTAGACCAGGCAAGGTTGATGCAGCGGTACAGCTCTGAAGATGGATTGGTGGCAGGTGGTTGCGGCGGCCTGATACCCGGCACGCGTCCTGGTTGAGGAGCACGTCGGACTGGTGGGTGCCCATACCCGGCAGGCGTCCTGGTTGGGACCTCAGGTCTTAGATGTTAGGTTTGGCTGTGAGGTCTATTTGGTATTAGGCCTAGACTATCAGCGCCCCTTCATCAACTTGATAGGAGTAGCGACAGATGTTGCTTAGACGGTGGCTTTAGTCTTACTGTTGTATGATTTTGTAAGGTCTTGTGTTAATAATTAATACAATGGCCGTATGCATCGTCCAGATGCAGAGGCCGGGGGTCTTCCTCCTTTTCTAAAAAAATTAGAGTTTTTCCTAGCGAAAACACTGCAAAACAATGCTTCGAAAATACCCTATAAGATTCAATGCTAATGAAACAATCCACGTAAAAGAACCCTTGTACTGTTCCTATGGAGAATTGTTCATATTTTCTATGGAAACCGTTTAAATGAGAAAGACCCTTAGGGACTTTGAAATTCAAAGTCGAGAGGATTCTATCAGAGTATATGAGCTTTAGCCCAAAAGTAATTGTACGTGGCATGTGGCCTATTTGTTACTCGTGCAACGGGTTGACCTTGCGGCCGGGTACCCCATGCATAGGCAACCAACCTTTGGCGCAGAAACCATTATTAACCAACCTTTGACATCCCAACATAGTCGGCACGATCACCTGCTACTGACTGTCAACGTGTTAATTGCCGTATTAGTGGAGGATTCTGATGATGGGTGAGGGCATATTTTCTCCACTGAGTGTGGTCGGTTAGCCGGTTATGATGGCTCTGGTGGTGACCCTATTCCATACATGCCCAATAGGCGTTCGATTGGATGGGTAATGATCGTTTTGGCTGTGCTGGGGCTCATGCCTATCATTCCAAACGTCAAAGGCTACCACACCAAGACACGCGACTTCACCCGTCACCTGTGGCCAAATTCTAATAGGCCCTACGACACCTCTACACGCACCAAGCACATGAACTAAATGTAACAACAAAGTCAGCTGAACTAATTTAGTTAATTTTTTGTCATTTTTCACATCTTCAAAAGATGTTATTCCGTTCGCAAAGAAATATAAGCGTGTTTAGATCACTAAATCTGGTTCGTCACTTTTACTTACTAGAAAGGCTACGATAGATCCCTACACCTGTGGGTTATCAGTCGGTAAGCTTCTTCTCACCGAGGAGGAATGGAGTTCCCGACAGCGTCAGCGCAGGTTGGAATCATCGTCCATCACAAAAGGCGGCAAGAGGAAACAAATGCCTAGGCCGCAAGGCGACAACGAGGCTGGTGGCAACGACACCGGCGATAGCGGTGCTTCCGACGAGCACTGGAAAGGCAATCATCGGTACCGTGCCAAGCTCGGGAACTGGGCTAGCGAGCACCACAAGGCGCGGTGTAGGATCAAAGAAGATAGGTCTAGAGGGGGGTGAATAGACTCTTAACCAAGCAAAGATGCAGTTTTAGGCTGATTTTGGTACTAGTTAAGATACATCCAAAACTTCCTACACGTGCATATCTAGAGATTGAGCAGCGGAAAGAATTCAATGTGCAATAGTGCGGAAAGTAAAGGGGGGGTAGAGATGCGAAGATCAAACACAATGAAGACACGGTGATTTTTGGCGTGGTTATGATAAGTGGTGCTATCATATGTCCACTTTGATGGAGACTTCAACCCATAGAGGGTAATAGTTGCGTGAGTCCATGGAGGGCTCCACACACAAAGGGTCCATGAAGAAGCAACCTTGTCTATTCCACCATGGCTTGTGTCCACGAAGGAGTAGCCTCACTCGGGGTAGATCTTCACAAAGTAGGTGATCTCCTTGCCATTACAAACTCATTGTTCAACTCCACACGATCTAGGAGGCTCCCAAGTGATACCTAACTAATCTAGGAGACACCACTCTCCAAAAGGTAACAGATGTGTAGTTGATGATGAACTACTTGTTCTTGTGCTTCAAAGGATATTCTCATCAACCCCCAATCACTCTCTCACAGATTTGGCTTGGGTAGGAGAGGGATTGGAGTGGAAAGCAACTTGGGGAGGCTATAAATCAAGGTTCAAATGGTTGGATTGGAATCTCTTGATCTCAACACATGAGTAGGTGGTTCTCTTTCAAAAAATGAATGATGGAAGTGTAGACTCGTTCTGATGGCTCTCTTAGAGAGTAGGTGGAGGTGGAGGGGTATTTATAGCCTCCACCCAAAATCCAACTGTTACACACTCTTTTGGCTCAACTCGATGGCACCGGAGCAAAATTTTAGTGAGACTGACCTGTGCAAAAGATATGAACGTTGAGCTTTTCGGTGGGACCGAAGTGGAAATCTCGGACAGATTGATATGCGATAACCTAGGTAGAACTTCTTTTTGGTAGTTCCGATCAGTTCAACTCGGTAATTCTGAAATGGACGAATTGGCTCACAGAAAGTTGTTCACCGCAACTCGGTGAAACCAATCACAATCTCGGTGAGACCGAATTTGTAGCGACCAGACCTCAAACAGTCTGATCTTTGTGCATCAGTGTCATCCCAGGATCAGTAATGCTGACACGCACAGTACTTGAAGGATTTATAATAGAGTAGCAATCACACACTTATTACATTGAATGTCTCAAAAGAGAAGTTATTACAATAAATATGGCTTAAGGCCATCTAATAACGATAACAGCGGAAGGCTTGGAAGATGAAGTGAGTCCATCAACTCCAACGGCATCACTAAGTGAAAGATCACGATCTAAGGCACCTTACTCGTCGTTTGAAAAGTCTGCAACATGAACGTTGCAGCCCGAAAACGGGTCAACACATGGAACATGCTGGCAATGTAACACATAGAGAAAAATGAACAGAATAATGCTATCACTACATGCATATATGGCTTCTGGAAAGCTCCATGGTTATAGTTTTGCATAAAGCCAATTTTTTCCTACAACAAAAGAATAATTTTATTTAAGAATCATGGTGGTTGTTAAACATTGAGAAGGTTCACCCAACTCAATCCCAATTAAGCATCAACATTAAACCCAACAAATTAAATTAAGTAACATGATGAGATTCACATGATAATCCAAGTACTAGATACTCAAAACGTCCATAACCGGGGACACGGCTAACCATTATTAGTTTATACACTTTGCAGAGGTTTGCGCACTTTTCCCCGCAAGACTCGATCTCCTCCATTGGATTTCTCGCACTACATGGTGTTTGAGAAACGAATGACCGAGAAATAGTCTTTCAGAAGTGTTAGCACCTTACGATGGGTAGACAGTACCACCTACATCCCCTACATCTGCTAGTCTACCATTGTAAAAGTTCACACGACTTAATCAACTATGCTAGAACCCATAGTAGCTTGCGGCTGCACACGTACGTTTCTAGCATGAAAAATCTCATGGTCCCTTTGAGCCTGGGTGGCGGTCCATAGGAGAATCACACGGTACCCCGGGATTTCCAAAAAATACAGGCAACACTGGGTTCCCCAGGTGCCTCAATCCACCCAGATGTGTATTTAAGTAGCCACCTTAAGTAAACCGTTAATTAACAAACTCACATCTGTCATGGATACACTCACCCAATCCACGTCTACGAGCATAGCATAGCAATATAAGCAAACATAGAAGTAACTCCCAAAGGTTTGATAATAAACAGGACAATAGGTACTACCTCATCTACTTCCCAAAACCCACATGTTAATCAGATCCTAACCATGCAATTGTTTGAGGATTGATCTAATGCAATAAAACTGGGTAGTAAAGAGGTATGATCAAAGTGATACTTGCCTTGCTGATGATCCGTGAAACCTAGAGACTCGTAGTAGCATGCTGCGCACTCCGGGTACACTATCGCAAACAAACAAGCATACAATAAGCACTCATCTAATGCACGGGTAAAACTCAAATAAGAGATCTAACCATAAAGTTCAACTTAAGAACTCTGGTTTGCAAAAAGAATCAAATCAAACAAAGCAACGAACCTCAAACGGCGAAAGAAACAAGCTTCAATTACTAATTTGGACCTAGGTCAAATTTTACAATAACAAAAACTTGTTTAAGTTGGTTAAACGGAAAGAGGGTTTCGAGACAAAACTCTAGGGGCTTGAATCGCCTGATTCCGATAAACGAGCGAAAAGTTATACTAGAACAAAAATCAGATCAGAAATCGCGATCGAAAATAATCGCGAAAAACACCCGAGAAAAGAAAAACTGACAAACGGGCTAACGAACGAACGTTCGCTGTGTGTGGCTAAACGGTGAAAACCATTCATTAAAACGAACGTATGGACGAACGTCCGCAAAATAAGTAAACCGTCGGAAAAATCGATCTAACGAAAATAAACTGGAATTGAAAAAAACCGGATCTGGATCTAGGGTTTACCGAAATAAACCGGAAAAAAACGGCGAAGGCGGTGGCGGCGGGGCGCGGCAGCGCGGGCGGCGGCGGCTAGGGTTCGGCGGCGCAGGGTGGGCTGGGCGGTGATGTGGGTTGTGGGGCAGGGGGCCCCCGGCTTATAAAGCCCCCCGGGCGGAGTCCCGCTCGGGTACGGCCTGGAGTCGGTTTACTTTTTTTAAATAATTCCGACATGCAGAAAAAGAAAGAAAAGAAATACTAAACGGACTCCAAAAATCCCGAAATAAATTTTCCCCTCCTCTAAAAATAAGCCGGACAAGATGAACATTTATTTGGGCCTAAAATGCAATTTTGAAAAACGCGCATTTTCCTAATTCAAATAAAATAGCGATAAACTCCAAAATAAAATCTTATTTGATTTTATTATTAAATCTCCAACATTTCTTTATTTTGGGGAAGTCATTTTATTCCCTCCCTCTTTTTTTATAAAAGAAAATATATGAAGATAAAATAATTAAAATCAAACGATCCTATTTTCAAAAAATTAGAAAACTCAAATATGAAAATAACGAAATCCCCAACTCTCTCCGTGGGTCCTTGAGTTGCGTAGAATTTCTAGGATCAAGCCAAATGGAATAAAATATGATATGCAATGATGATCTAATGTATAACATTCCAAATTGAAAATTTGGGATGTTACAAACCTACCCCCCTTAAGATGAATCTCGCCCTCGAGATTCGGGTTGGCTAGAAAATAGGTAAGGGTGGTCCTTCAGTAGGTCTTCCTCGGTTGGCTAGAAAATACTATTCATCTGGTCCTCACAATGAAGTGACAACACCCTGCGCCTGACACTAGTCTAGGAGGCGTGTCCGTGTTACCAAAGTCAGCCTCACCCTATGCACTGTGCAGTCTGTCACCGCTGGTGTATAGCACATTAGCATGCCTCGCCTCGTCTCCCTCTCCCCTCGCATAGCACCACTCCATCTCCATCTCCATCTCCATCTCACTGTGCCCCCACGTACCGTTGCCTCGCTCGCCTCCCCTAGTACCACTATTCCCTCGCTAGCCGCTCCAGCACCGACAACCTTCTCCCCCATAAATCAAGCCCCCCAAAACCCCCACCTTCCAAACTCCACAATGGCCGAACACGAACCACGCAGCATCCATATGAGCCGCGATTGGAGCAATCTCCCCAGTGACATCCTCGACATCTGTTGTTCGTGTATGGATATGTTGAGCGCCCTGCGGCTGGCTGCATGCTCGAGGGACATGCACACGGCCATCATCGAAGCGAGGCCTAAGATTTTCAAGACACCCTGCTTGCTGCTATCTGGTCTTGCGAGATTTGCTCACCATGATACGGAGGCGTACATGATGCCCCTCCACTTCAATCCGATGTCCATTAGCCAAAACTTCTTTGCAGGTATGTAGTAGGTCGTTGTACATCATTTTCCTTGACTTCGATCTGATCACCATCGCTCAAAACTTCTTGGCAGGTATGTATTGGGTCAGCATGAACTCCCACTGGATGGCTGTCGTGAGAGAAGACGGGAAAAAGTTGGTGCTCGTGAACTTCCAGACCTCCCATGAGATTATCCTTCCTCGGTTGGATTATATAGAGCTTTACCATCGTGGTCCAAGTCATCTAGATTACCATGTCAGTTGGAGGGACCTTGTTTTACAGAAGATTGTAATCTGCCAAGTGCCCACACGACATGCGAATTACGCAGACTTCAAGCTAATTGCCTTGTTCGAGCGCGGACTCGCCTATCTTTATGCTGGTGCCTTCTTTAGCTAGAGACAACTCAGCTTGCAGTGGATCATTGTAAAAGCTGATACACACTTCTGTGATGCTATTGAACCTAATGGCATCATCTACGCGATTGACAAAGCAGATGGCACCATGTATTACTGGGACGACGCGTGTAAGGTGTTTCCTTCTCATGTTAATGATGACGCCATGACACTGTTTGAACTTTTTGTGATGTTTGGCATATCCCTGTTTGAGCAGAATTTGAGTAGAACTATGGCAATGTATTAGAGACGTCGTAAATCAGCTATATTTGGAATGAGTTCATTTATGCGATTGTGACCATATCATTACAACCAATTTGTACCCCCAGAATAATAAAATGGTTAGGAATATATGGATATTCTCCTTATTTTACAGTAATCTATATACTACTACTAAATATGAGTGTGTATCAATGGCCATGTTAGTTTCCTCATTTTCATGATGTAGAAACATGCACCACACTGTTGGTTTCATCTAACCATACATTAGGGAAGTAAATGTGCATATGGAGAACTCTATATTTGGAAGTAGTGAAATCCTATAATGCTTACCATGTGTACATACCTAGATTCGCCCTTCAGCAATCAATGGCTAGAATAATATCCTCACAAAAAATTTGCCCACAGAACACGAGCATATAACAATGCATGGTCTTTTAGTTACCTTGAAGAATTTGTTTGTGAGGATAGAACATGATTACATAACATGCATGACATGGTAGTTTCCTATGAAGAATCGATTGCGAGATAACATGAGTATAACCATGCATGGCACTTCTATATTTTCGAACCCAGTATACATTTCCCTATATTTTCCTCCCAGTTCCAGCAGGGACATATCAATGTTGTTTCTTGCATTATCCTACTCATACTCTGAACAATGCTAATCTTACATTAATAATGCATGTCCTTTTTGATATGATGCAGTGTCCCTACAGTTACTGCCCTTTATAATCACACCACATTTGCCAAAAATAGGGAAGCACAACTGGTTCCTCGCTCGATCAGACAACGACAAAAGACTGATGATCATTCGGACACATGAGTCGGAAAAGTTATATTGCAAAAAAACACTGTATACAAGCACCGTGAAATACGTGAGTATCCGGACAGTGGCTCTTACGTATATGAGCAGGATACCAACTTGTTGGGGCCTTCAGGATTTTTGAATTGGAGGCGGGTAAACAGCCTTGGTTCACACTCTCTGTTTCTCGAAATCAATTATCTGGTTAACCAGGAGATCACCTGTCACATCCCTAGTTCTGGCCTGGCCTATGCTTGCTTCCATGTGTGCATCATTTTAAATTCAAATGAAATTTGAATTGAGGAATTTTCAAAAGCCTCATGAAACCTCTAAAAATAACCAACATTTAAATCTTCTCAAATGAGTCCAAGAAAATGTTCCTGTTATTCCATAGAAATATTGGTAAGAGGTAAAATTCAAACCAATATTTTTGGAGTCACAGAGATATTTATTTTGGCCATTTGAATTAATCCAATAACTATTTGCTTTGGATTTATATTTAATATATATATTAAATATGACTCCAATAATTCTGGAAGTTTGTGAGTGGCTTTGTATATATTTTAGCAAGCCACATAAAAACCTACAGAATTTATAAAAATGATTTAGTGTCTAAAACTAAATCAAAACAAACTGCGGAAAATAGAAAACAGAATTAAATAGAAATAAGAGAGAAAGGCCAGGAGGCCACTTACCTGGCTGGGCCGGCCCACCTGGCCCGTGCCAGTCACCCTCCTCCTTGCGCCAGAAGGACGTCGGCGTGTCGACGCGCGCGCGCCCGAACTCCACCTCCTGCTTCCACCTCCTCCTGCCTCTCTGCTCGCTTCCCCGACCCCCTGGAGATGCCACGCACCTCCCTGGCGCCACGTCCACTTCTCCTCCGTCCCTATCCCCCTCTGCTCTCTCTCCCTCCCGCGACCGAACGGAGCCCATCGCCACCGACCAGCGCTCGCGCAGCCGCAGCCATCCCGAAGCCTCTCCGACACGCCCTCGAGCTCCGCCGGTCCTCCCTCGTCCTCCTCGTCGTCTCACGCGACCAGAAGAGCCCCGGAACGCTGCCCCCGATGTTTTCCCCCTCCTCGGCCGCCGGAGATCCGCCTCGCCGTCCCGCTCGCTCCGACGCTTCCCCGGCCCCGTCGTCTGCACCGGCCAACTCCCCGTGAGCTCCTCTTCCTTCTCCCCCTCTCCGTTCTCTCGTTTGCACGTCGTAGTTGCCGCCTTGCCAACGACCGAAACCCGCCGCCGCCCGCGCTCGTCGCCGGCGAAGCCTCGGTGACCTTTTGGTCCCGCGCGTGCGCCCGTTGCGCTCGCAACGTTCCGTAGAGCAGAACTAGCATGACAGCCGGCTCGTTTGCAAGCCGCAGCGCCAACCCTGCACCCACCCGTAGCTCCGGCCGCCGCCACGAGCTCGACTCCGGCGAGCATGATCCACCCTAGCCCCTCCCATTTGGCTCTCTGGATGCGCAAGAGCGAGGGCTATGCCCTGGTGCCCTCAGCGTGCGAATTCGATGCCCCTAGCGCAAGTCCGGCGTGCCCCCGCCGTGCTCTGTGGTCGTCGCCGGCTAATCTCCGGCCAGCTGACGTGGCTGGCTTAATTAGCCACTAACCACCGCATCGTGTCACAGACAGCCGGGCCCCACCGCTTAACTAACCGGCTAACTAAAATAGATTAAGTTTAATCTAATTGTAGTGGCCCCACGCATCAGCTTTGACCGCGCTCACGTGGCCGTTGACTGGGCCCACATGTCAGCGACACAAACTCGTCTGAGACATTGACGTGTGGACCCCACTGGCCAGGCTTGACCTGGACCAGCCCCGTTGACTTTCTGACGTCACTAATACGTCATGCTGACGCAGTATTTGTTTCTGGAATTTAAATAAATCTTAAATGATTTATTATTTTCAAAAAAATGTCCAAAACTTCTAAAATTCATAGAAATTCAACCGTAACTCCAAATGAAATAATTTATATATGAAAACTGATCAGAAAAATCCAATCTATCCATCTGTACTATTTTCATGCATGTTAGAACAACTTATAGCTGCTGTTTAGCACAAATCATATAAATGACATTTGAATTCCACATATGGAGTTTGGTTTTGAACTTAGGGTTCAAACCAACTTCATTTAACTTTGTTGCAAGCTGCATTAGCTCAAACCACAGCATATTGCCATGTCATAGCATGCATCATATTGTGCATTGCATTGATCGTGTTTCTTCTGTGTTTGCCGGTGTTGTTCCCCCTCAGTAGACGCTGTACCGATGATGTGATCGTTGACACTGATGAAGACTCAATGTTATCTTCAGAAGTGCCAGCAAGCAAAACCCCCTTGTTCATTCTGATACAACCCTACTCTCTCGCTCCTGCTCTCTTTTACTGCATTAGGACAACAACGACATATTTGTTACTTGCTGCGGTAGCTGAACCCCTTATCCTCTGCATGACCTGTCATTGCGACAGTAAATAGATGAAACCCACTAGCATGAGTAGGAGTTGTTTGAGCCCTGATGTGCCTACTCTTTCATGCTTGTTTGTCATGCCTGCTACTGCTTAGAGTTGAGTCAGGTCTGATTCATCGGGGATGAATCAGAGGTGTGTGAACATGTCCTACTGTGTGTGAACTAAGTGTGTGAACACGATTTGGTAAAGGTAGCGGTGAGAGGCCATGTAGGAGTACATGGTGGGTTGTCTCATTGCGGCCGTCCTCAGGAGCTGAGTTCTGTGTTTGTGATCCATGATCAGTTACTACCACACATTGGGCTCCGGGCGCTCCAAGCTCTCTCGACTTATTAATCAACTCGATCTCTGTCCAGGAGTTGCAACTAGTTTCTGGTGTTTGTAGGTAGTGTTACTAGTCTACCAAGTGGCACCCGGTACAGGTGGGCTTGGGACAGACTAGGCACAGTGGCCCGGTGTACCAAGTAGCACCCGGATGGTGGGCTTGGGAACCCTGCACACATCGTTTGGGGCCGTGAGCGACACCCCGGCCGGATCTCCTTGCGGATGGAACCCGAATAGGCGATAAACCTAGACGAGAGACTTGTGTGGTTAGTCAGGTCGTGGCTGACTCCCTCGCCAGGCTTCCGCTTGAAGGTTACCGAGATACACGAGGTGTACATGGCGGTAAGTGGCGAAAGCGTGTGTGAAGAAGTAAACCCCTGCATGGTTAATATGATCTATTCGAATAGCCGTGTCCGCGGAAAAGGACTTCTGGGTTGCCTGTACAGTTCATAGACAAGTGAAAGTGGATACTCTAAAATACGCAAGATAAGCGTGAGTGCTATGGATGGCGTTCTCGTAGGGAGACAAGAGCGGATCCATAGTGGTGTATTGATATGGTGAATATGTGGACTCGTGTGCGCCACCTCAAAAGAGTTACTTGCAGTCGTAGTTCAGGATAGCCACCGAGTCAAAGCTGGCTTGCTGCAGTTAAACTCCACCACCCCCTTTGTTGATAATGATGCATATGTAGTTAGATCTGATGTAAGTCTTGCTGGGTACATTTGTACTCACGTTGCTTAATTTATGTTTTTGCAGAGAGACTTCAGTCTTGCTAGTAGTACCGCGTGGACTTCGACATTTAGCTTGTTACCTCAGCTACGATCTTGTGCCCTCGGCAGGATCTGGTAGATAGTTAGGCTTCTCGGCCTTTTTCATTTATAGTTGTCTGTACTCAGACATGTTAAGCTTCCGCATGTGCTTTGACTTGTATGCTCTGATTGTTGGGTCATGAGACCCATGTTTGTAATATCTCGCTCCTCGGAGTCTATTGAATAAATTACTTGAGTCGTAGAGTCATGTTGTGATGCCATGTTGTATTTGCACATATCGAGCATATTGTGTGTATGTTATTGAAATGCTTGGTATGTGTGGGATCTGACTATCTAGTTGTTTATCCTTAGTAGCCTCTCTTACCGGGAAATGTCTCCTAGTGTTTCCACTGAGCCATGGTAGCTTGCTACTGCTCCGGAACACTTAGGCTGGTCGGCATGTGTCCTTCTTCGTTCCTGTGTCTGTCCCTTCGGGGAAATGTCACGCGATGAATACCGGAGTCCTGTTAGCCCACTACAGCCCGGTTCACCGGAGTCCTACTAGCCCAGTGCTACAGCCTGGATTCACTCGCTGATGACCGACACGTTCGATGTTGGGTCATGGATGCCTGTCCCTGTAAGTTTGTGCCACTTTGGGTTTACGACTAGGCATGTCAGCCTGGGCTCCTTATCATATGGATGCTAGCGACACTATCATATACATGTGCCAAAAGACGCAAACGGTCTCGGGCAAAGGTAAGGCGACACCCGTGGGAATATCGTGCGTGAGGCCGCAAAGTGATATGAGGTGTTACATGCTAGATCAATGTGGCATTGAGTCGGGGTCCTGACAGCTTTGGTATCAGAGCTTGACTGCCTGTAGGATTACCAAGCCAAACTGGTCGAAGTTGAGTCTAGAAATTCTTTAGTTATGTAAGGGAATTGATTGTGGGATGGAACGTAAGGCTCTTTTTACTCCTTATACCTCATGGCCTTCTGATCTGAGTCACCCTCTTCTTCTCTACGGGGTTAAGAACTAGGCCTTCTCTTCTTTCTATCAGGATCACGTGTTACTAATCCGTAGATTTATAAGATTGTTGGATTTAAGTCTCAGTTCAGTTCCTACTACTTCTGTATGTTAACTGTTGATCTCCAAACCTTGATATTATGATGATCAAGTGGTTATGCCACCATTTTGTAGCATGTCTAAATTCTTTTGAGCATTTACAGCCGTTATGCTGTCCGAGTCATCCCAGGTTTCTAAATAGTCTGATGCATTTGCAAATCCCTTCTTTTCGTTCCGATGTCTGTTTAGGCCAGATTAACCACACCAACTAGTGTGTTGAGGTACTTCATTGCCTCGGTATATATGTTGGAGCTAGTATTATGACCCTAGGTGTCTTAGAGTACCACCTAGTAAGCTAGCCATGATTTGTGTTCCCAGTGTGATGATTCTGGCCTTTATTCTCGAAAGCATCCCGTGATGCCACTTAGTAGTAGGTATTCTACTCCTTGGGTTTTGAACCCAAGATTCACCCTACTTACCTCGTGTTGATAGTGTTGCTAGTTCCTTTAGGATATTAGTAACCTTTGCGATAGTCCTCGAGGTCCGTGGTATTTCGTTCTTCCAAATACCATGAACCATTCTTGGCAGGAGTTCTTTTGAACCTAAAGATCACAACCAGAGTGCTCTTGATGAGTTCTCCATATCACATTGTGAATCTGCATGTCCTTCCTTTTCAGCATGGGTTATCCGGAAGAAATATGCTGAATTTGTTCGGCATACCAATCCATGTATCCACAACTCAGAAAATTGTATGTTCCATTGAGTTGTCCCTCTTTAGTTGTATTCCAATCTTCATCTATCCGTTGATAGTCAAGAGTAATTGTGCATTCGTGTTATCGATGCTTATTATTCTTGTGGTCCGTCGAGCCATTCTATTCTGGAATGACTAGGAGAAACAAACTCCAGTACCTCATCCATATCCAGGATCGGGTCAAAGAAGTTGTGCTCCGCAGATCAAATTGCTAATCCAGCTTTTGTTCTGCTCTACCTTGGAGTATTACCATCTTTATATCGGGATTGTTATAGGAATTGCACACCATCCTATGAACTCTTGGTACAGTGATACTTCTTGCCATCATTGTTCATTCCTCGGTTCCTGTGTTATTGTAACCGGAATGCCGACAAGTGAATCGTGGTGTGTGAAATCAATACTGCTAGCAACTCCGTTGCTTGGTAGTTAAATGGACAATAACCTCATTCTTAGCGTGCTGATTATTGAGTCATCATTCTAAGATAGATTGTGCTACCTAGTCCTTATTTCCGGGTACACTCTTCAATCAATGAGTTGGGATCGTATCGGTCCCTCGCTCTTTTGATCATATCGTCTTTCCCTAAAAAGCAAGATTGTTCTCAAGTTTAGTAGCATATCGGTGGTTCGTGATTTTCCGAATATCTTCTCGGTAGTATCACCAGATTGTCACCTGACTGTTATGTTGAGCTCGTGATCAAGATGGTCTCTTGTAAAACCACCCCTTCTCCAAGAGTTTGTGTTGGGTACCCCTGAGCTAGTTGGCTAAGCTGAACAACAACTTGGAGAGTTGGAAGATGGAAGCTTGTCCGATTTAGTTCATCTTAAGGGATATCTTGTGTGTGTGTGTGTGTGTGTGTTGAAGATAGATGATATCTTTATTGGTTGATCCTCGTGATCAATTGTTGGATCTATTATCTTACCCAAACCTTTGATTTGAGTATGGGCTGTCGTCAAATCAAATCAGAACCAACGATATTCGTAATGTTGTCTTACTCGTGGTTATTCCTCGAGCATACACCATTATATCTTTCGGGTCTGACCAATGCTATCACCTTGTTCACATAATTGTGGAATTCCACTAATATGGAAACCTGGATGGGTTGTTGTTGAGCCCATTGACAACATCCTTATCTCCTCCATGATTTTGTTGAACATTAAGCTAGTGTTGGAAACTTGTGTAAGCATTATCTTCATGACTCGTTCGTGAAGCATATGTTTGGATGAAAGAAGTGACTTCCTTTGATTCACGTGCATTTGATGCAAGTTGCCGCCATGAATTTGAGAAGGCTTGTTTTTACCTCCTTTGGAATCATCCCAAGTCAGTCATGCACGTGCGAAGAATTCTGTGGTCCGTTAGACTGATCATCTTCATTCCATATGTATATCCTAGCACACCAAGCCACTGATTGGTTTGTTCAAGGAGAAGAAGTTCCTTCATAAGAGCTAATCATATGACTTATGCAAGGACTTCGTTATCCACGATGAAGGTTCCCAACCAGAACTCGGTAGTGTTTTATTGTAAGACTACCACGTGGTCATGTTTGTCCAGGACAGCGTGTTCACATGTGTGTAGCAGAACCAGCTCATGTTTTGGAGTTTGCTATCGTAGTTCATTTCCCGAGAATCTCGCAACGTCATCTCGTCGATTTGTGTTGCAAACTTTCATTTTCTTCCTAGACTCGATGAGTCTGGAATATCCTGACACCAACCAGATCTGAATCTCAGGCAGTTATGATGGTTAGGACAGTTCCCAAGAACTATAATATTGGTCTCTCGATAACCGGTAAAGTGGATGCCGTGGCCAACACACCCAGCCGGAAGACCTATTATTGTAGTATCTTGATTGAGGAAGTTGGCCACCTCCCCCTAAGGACTTCGTAGGATTTACTCCCTAGTTGTGCCTTATGGATTTTTGGTGTTCCCGAAGTCCGGCCTTACTTGATGTTCTAGATACCAAACCATTTCAATGAATGGGATACGCTAGCACATCAAGGAGAACATTAGAAGCGGAGTGCTAAATGTCTCTCGGTCGATCATCCAGATTTTGTTTCCTTGGCCTCGCTAAGGTGAAATCTGAGAAGCTGTTATCTTCCTATGCATCTGCATCGTCCATCACTAGTCATCATGGTAGTATGTTGTGTTGTCAGCACCCTTGACATGGATGTTGGTAAAACCTTGATGATTATGGAAATGCTCAAGTTCTTGAGAGCACGCACAAGCGCTAGGTGTTATCATCGGCACTAACTGGATTGCTCTCAGTTCCCTCGGTTATGCTATAACTTTTCAAACAGTGGGCTCGCGCTCTACTGTTGAGCTTCACCCCGGTTACCAAAATTATCCCTTGTGTTGTCTTCAACAAGGTAATCCACATCATCCATACTGGTCCGGGTATGTCATTCTACCGAACTCCTCCTAATGATCGATTTTGATTTGCCTTAAGCTGGTATAAAGAATTTCAATGATCTCTGAATCAAAGGTAATTCTTTTTGCCACTTAAGGGGATATATCTACGAGTCACCATCCCTAAGGTGCCTCGTTGTCGTATCATGGCAACTCAACTCCTCGCTACGTTGACAATCATTTACCACCTTTTTAAGTGTGGAATTGTTGTCTACCTAGTGAACCCTCGTCATCTGTTCCACTCCATCCCTCTAGAGGTGTGCTTCGTCTCACAGCTCGAGAGATGTTTCTATGTCTCATTCCGAGAGTTAATCCTGAGTTGTTCGACCTTCGAGAAGATTGATCCTTCTAGAGTTCCCTTCTCCTCTTGTTGTCATGTTGGTTGGAGTTCTCGGAGCAAGACATCAAGATAATGATGGTGATCAAATCAACACTCTCATGGAGTGCACCCTGGATCGTGAAGATTATGTTAGTTGGCGTTTTCCCTTCGTCTTACCCTACGCTTGAATCTCGGGTCGAGATTCTTGTTTAGTGGGGGTGAGTTGTCACATCCCTAGTTCTGGCCTGACCTATGCTTGCTTCCATGTGTGCATCATGTTTAAATTCAAATGAAATTTGAATTGAGGAATTTTCAAAAGCCTCATGAAACCTCTAAAAATAACCAACATTTAAATCTTCTCAAATGAGTCCAAGAAAATGTTCCTGTTATTCCATAGAAATATTGGTAAGAGGTAAAATTCAAACCAATATTTTTGGAGTCACAGAGATATTTATTTTGGCCATTTGAATTAATCCAATAACTATTTGCTTTGGATTTATATTTAATATATATATTAAATATGACTCCAATAATTCTGGAAGTTTGTGAGTGGCTTTGTATATATTTTAGCAAGCCACATAAAAACCTACAGAATTTATAAAAATGATTTAGTGTCTAAAACTAAATCAAAACAAACTGCGGAAAATAGAAAACAGAATTAAATAGAAATAAGAGAGAAAGGCCAGGAGGCCACTTACCTGGCTGGGCCGGCCCACCTGGCCCGTGCCAGTCACCCTCCTCCTTGCGCCAGAAGGACGTTGGCATGTCGACGCGCGCGCGCCCGAACTCCACCTCCTGCTTCCACCTCCTCCTGCCTCTCTGCTCGCTTCCCCGACCCCCTGGAGATGCCACGCACCTCCCTGGCGCCACGTCCACTTCTCCCTCCGTCCCTATCCCCCTCTGCTCTCTCTTCCTCCCACGACCGAACAGAGCCCGTCGCCGCCGACCAGCGCTCGCGCAGCCGCAGCCATCCCGAAGCCTCTCCGACACGCCCTCGAGCTCCGCCGGTCCTCCCTCGTCCTCCTCGTCGTCTCACGCGACCAGAAGAGCCCCGGAACGCCGCCCCCGACGTTTTCCCCCTCCTCGGCCGCCGGAGATCCGCCTCGCCGTCCCGCTCGCTCCGACGCTTCCCCGGCCCCGTCGTCTGCACCGGCCAACTCCCCGTGAGCTCCTCTTCCTTCTCCCCCTCTCCGTTCTCTCATTTGCACGCCGTAGTTGCCGCCTTGCCAACGACCGAAACCCGCCGCCGCCCGCGCTCGTCACCGGCGAAGCCTCGGTGACCTTTTGGTCCCGTGCGTGTGCCCGTTGCGCTCGCAATGTTCCATAGAGCAGAACTAGTGTGACAGCCGGCTCGTTTGCAAGCCGCAGCGCCAACCCCGCACCCACCCGTAGCTCCGGCCGCCGCCACGAGCTCGACTCCGGCGAGCATGATCCACCCCAGCCCCTCCCATTTGGCTCTCTGGATGCGCAAGAGCGAGGGCTATGCCCTGGTGCCCTCAGTGTGCGAATCCGATGCCCCTAGCGCAAGTCCGGCGTGCCCCCGCCGTGCTCTGTGGTCGTCGCCGACTAATCTCCAGCCAGCTGACGTGGCTGGCTTAATTAGCCACTAACCACCGCATCGTGTCACAGACAGCCGGGCCCCACCGCTTAACTAACCGGCTAACTAAAATAGATTAAGTTTAATCTAATTGCAGTGGCCCCACGCATCAGCTTTGACCGCGCTGACGTGGCCGTTGACTGGGCCCACATGTCAGCGACACAAACTAGTCTGAGACACTGACGTGTGGACCCCACTGGCCAGGCTTGACCTGGACCAGCCCCGTTGACTTTCTGACGTCACTAATACATCATGCTGACGCAGTATTTGTTTCTGGAATTTAAATAAATCTTAAATGATTTATTATTTTCAGAAAAATGTCCAAAACTTCTAAAATTCATAGAAATTCAACCGTAACTCCAAATGAAATAATTTATATATGAAAAATGATCAGAAAAATCCAATCTACCCATCTGTACTATTTTCATGCATGTTAGAACAACTTATAGCTGTTGTTTAGCACAAATCATATAAATGACATTTGAATTCCACATATGGAGTTTGGTTTTGAACTTAGGGTTCAAACCAACTTCATTTAACTTTGTTGCTAGCTGCATTAGCTCAAACCACAGCATATTGCCATGTCATAGCATGCATCATATTGTGCATTGCATTGATCGTGTTTCTTCTGTGTTTGCCGGTGTTGTTCCCCCTCGGTAGACGATGTACCGATGATGTGATCGTTGACACTGATGAAGACTCAATGTTATCTTCAGAAGTGCCAGGCAAGAAAAAACCCCTTGTTCATTCCGATACAACCCTACTCTCTCGCTCCTGCTCTCTTTTACTGCATTAGGACAACAACGACATATTTGTTACTTGCTGCGGTAGCTGAACCCCTTATCCTCTGCATGACCTGTCATTGCCACAGTAAATAGATGAAACCCACTAGCATGAGTAGGAGTTGTTTGAGCCCTGATGTGCCTACTCTTTCATGCTTGTTTGTCATGCCTGCTACTGCTTAGAGTTGAGTCAGGTCTGATTCATCGGGGATGAATCAGAGGTGTGTGAACATGTCCTACTGTGTGTGAACTAAGTGTGTGAACACGATTTGGTAAAGGTAGCGGTGAGAGGCCATGTAGGAGTACATGGTGGGTTGTCTCATTGCAGCCGTCCTCAGGAGCTGAGTTCTGTGTTTGTGATCCATGATCAGTTACTACCACACATTGGGCTCCGGGCGCTCCAAGCTCTCTCGACTTATTAATCAACTCGATCTCTGTCCAGGAGTTGCAACTAGTTTATGGTGTTTGTAGGTAGTGTTAGTAGTCTACCAAGTGTTACCCGGTACAGGTGGGCTTGGGACAGACTAGGCACAGTGGCCCGGTGTACCAAGTAGCATCCGGATGGTGGGCTTGGGAACCCTGCACACATCGTTTGGGGCCGTGAGCGACACCCCGGCCGGATCTCCTTGCGGATGGAACCCGAATAGGCGATAAACCTGGACGAGAGACTTGTGTGGTTAGTCAGGTCGTGGCCGACTCCCTCGCCAGGCTTCCGCTTGAAGGTTGCCGAGATACACGAGGTGTACATGGTGGTAAGTGGCGAAAGCGTGTGTGAAGAAGTACACCCCTGCAGGGTTAATATGATCTATTCGAATAGCCGTGTCCGCGGAAAAGGACTTCTGGGTTGCCTGTACAGTTCATAGACAAGTGAAAGTGGATACTCTAAAATACGCAAGATAAGCGTGAGTGCTATGGATGGCGTTCTCGTAGGGAGACGAGAGCGGATCCATAGTGGTGTATTGATATGGTGAATATGTGAACTCGTGTGTGCCACCTCAAAAGAGTTACTTGCAGTCGTAGTTCAGGATAGCCACTGAGTCAAAGTTGGCTTGCTGCAGTTAAACTCCACCACCCCCTTTGTTGATAATGATGCATATGTAGTTAGATCTGATGTAAGTCTTGCTGGGTACATTTGTACTCACGTTGCTTAATTTATGTTTTTGCAGAGAGACTTCAGTCTCGCTAGTAGTACCGCGTGGACTTCGACGTTTAGCTTGTTACCTCAGCTACGATCTTGTGCCCTCGGCAGGATCTGGTAGATAGTTAGGCTTCTCGGCCTTTTTCATTTATAGTTGTCTGTACTCAGACATGTTAAGCTTCCGCATGTGCTTTGACTTGTATGCTCTGATTGTTGGGTCATGAGACCCATGTTTGTAATATCTCGCTCCTCGGAGCCTATTGCATAAACTACTTGAGTCGTAGAGTCATGTTGTGATGCCATGTTGTATTTGCACATATCGAGCATATTGTGTGTATGTTATTGAAATGCTTGGTATGTGTGGGATCTGACTATCTAGTTGTTTATCCTTAGTAGCCTCTCTTACCGGGAAATGTCTCCTAGTGTTTCCACTGAGCCGTGGTAGCTTGCTACTGCTCCGGAACACTTAGGCTAGCCGGCATGTGTCCTTCTTCGTTCCTGTGTCTGTCCCTTCGGGGAAATGTCACGCGATGAATACCGGAGTCCTGTTAGCCCGCTACAGCCCGGTTCACCGGAGTCCTGCTAGCCCAGTGCTACAGCCTGGATTCACTCGCTGATGACCGACACGTTCGATGTTGGGTCATGGATGCCTGTCCCTGTAAGTTTGTGCCACTTTGGGTTTACGACTAGCCATGTCAGCCCGGGCTCCTTATCATATGGATGCTAGCGACACTATCATATACGTGTGCCAAAAGACGCAAACGGTCCCGGGCAAAGGTAAGGCGACACCCGTGGGAATACCGTGCGTGAGGCCGCAAAGTGATATGAGGTTTTACATGCTAGATCGATGTGGCATTGAGTCGGGGTCCCGTGAAAGACGAAGTTGCGGTGAACTTGCTTCAATTGGAATCATGCTTGGATGGCGCTGTTGACTATCTAGCTCGGCTGAAGGCTGCGATGACCCGAGTGGACGCCGAACTCTGGCCTCAGGCGGAACTTTCTCAAGACCACGACTCATTGATGACTCGACTCAACCAGATTCCTGGCCGAGTGCAAGAGTGGAAGAAGTCTTCTGCTTGCTGTGGTGCTGATGTCTCCTTGTCATTGGTTCGAGTGCACTACAAGGAGGCTAAAGAAGACAAGCTGGCGGCCCTCAAGGTAGCGAATACTAAGAAGCACTCCTTCTAGACCTTCATGGACACCTTCCTTGAGGCCGCCACTCATATTGCCGACAGCATCGACCTTGACAGCTTCTGCGATCCAGCCATCCCTTCTCCCACCGAGTGATTGAAAAAAACATTATGCTTCACCCTCATTTGCCTCGGAATGCTGAGTCATGTTGTAATCGTTAAAACTCCTTCGGGCCTGACACCCGAGTACTTTAATCTGCAGTTAGGAACCTTTGGATTTATTGTTGAATATGTTGCGTTTATCTTCGAGTGAAACTTGTTCTTCTCTCGGATTGGTTTCTGTTCGTTCGATGCAGCTTCTGAAGAAGAATCAGCAGTCGACCAGTTGGACGAGGCTTGAGCAGCATTGATCAGCTCATCAGCAAGGCACTCAGCAATGGTCTTGACGTTCCTGTCAGCAGTTTGCCTTGGCACCAGCTGTTGGATGGGCCTTTTGACAGTGCGCACAATCTCGTGCTTCTTCTTCACGGTGCATCCCCCCGGGGGGGTCATGGTCGACCCGCACCACTCGGCGGGACTGGTCAGCTTATCAACGAGGCACTCAGCAATGGTCTTGATGTTCCTAAAAGTGGCTCGCCTTGGCGACACACTCAATCTCGTCCTTCTTCTTGATGGTGCAACTCTGAAGTGGGGGTCATGGTCGACCTGCACTTTGTGTCCTTGTGGATTAAAACAGAGCGTATGGCTAAGTTCTCGAGCAAGAAGATCAGTTTTCACTCGGGATGATTCTTCAAACTTAGATGGGTACTGGACTACAGCTAAGCCCCCGGGTGGGAGGATTGCGCATCACTCGGTAGGATTTTCAAACTTAGGCGAGTACCGGACTGCAGCTAAGTTCCTGAGTGGGAGGATTGCTCACCACTCGGTAGGATTTTACAAACTTAGGCGAGTACCAGATTGCAGCTAAGCCTCCGAGTGGGATGGTTGCTCACCACTCGGTAGGATTTTTCAAACTTAGGCGAGTACTAGACTGCAGCTAAGCCC
>NC_057795.1:423808554-423867583 GCF_018294505.1 Triticum aestivum | reverse complement strand
AAGTGGAAGGATTGCTCACCACTCGGTAGGATTTTTCAAACTTAGGCGAGCACTGGACTGCAGCTAAGCCCCCGAGCGGGAAGGTTCCTCTCACAATCTCGTCCTTCTTCTTAACGGTGCAGCCCCAGGGGGGGATCGTGGCCGACCCGTACCGTTAGGTAGGACCTTTTAAACTTAGGCGAGTACTGGACTGCAGCTAAGCCTCCGAGTGAGAGGCAGACTCACCACTCGGTAGGATTTTTTATCACTTAGGCGACTACTAGACTGCAGCTAAGCCTCCGAGTGCGAGGTAGACTCACCACTCGGTAGGATTTTTTATCACTTAGGCGAGTACTAGACTGTAGCTAAGCCTCCGAGTGCGAGGCAGACTCACCACTCGGTAGGATTTTTTATCACTTAGGCGAGTACTAGACTGCAACTAAGCCCCCGAGTGCAAGGCAGACTCACCACTCGGTATGATTTTTTATCACTTATGGGAGTACTGTACTGTAGCTAAGCCCCCGAGTGAGAGCCAAACTCACCACTCGGTAGGATTTTCTCATCAACTTAGGAGAAACGGATTCGCAGCTAAGGCACCCACTGGGGCATTTTAGAACATGTAAAAAATGAACAACAGTCATTCGGAAGACCGTAAAATCATGTCTTTTGATAATCAAACTAAAAGGTATTTCTTATTACATCTCAACAGTCTAAATACTTTAAGAGTAAAAATGGCAGAGCATTCCGCATTCCAAGCGTGTGGCTCATCTTTATTGTGATCGATGTTGAAAAGACGATACGCTCCGTTGTGGAGCACTTTGGTGACGACAAAAGGGCCTTCCCAAGCAGGAACGAGCTTGTGTGGTTTCTGCTGGTCCACTCGAAGAACCAGGTCTCCTTCCTGAAATGCCCGACCCCTTACGTTTCTGGCATGGAATCGACGTAGGTCTCTCTGATAAATGGTCGACCGGATCAAGGCCATCTCTCTTTCCTCTTCTAGGAGATCAACTTCATCTTGCCGAGCCTGCTCTACTTCCTCTTCTGAGAAGAGTTTGACTCAGGGCGTGTTGTGGAGCAAATCACTCGAGAGTATGGCTTCGGCTCCGTAGACTAAGAAGAATGGAGTCCGTCCAGTCGACCGATTAGGAGTTGTCCTCAATCCCCAAAGTACTGATGGGAGTTCATCGACCCAAGCCCCTGCTGCATGCTTGAGGTCACGCATCAACCAGGGTTTCAGTCCTTTGAGAATCAATCCATTCGCTCGCTCAGCCTGCCCATCGACTAAGGATGAACGACCAAAGCGTAATCGACCCTCGTGCCTTGGGAAGCACAAAAGGCTCTGAATTCATCAGAGTCAAAGTTCGATCCGTTATCCGTGATGATGTTGTGGGGAACACCATATCTGAATATCAATTCCCTGATGAAACTCACAGCTGTACTGGCATCAAGGTTTTTAATGGGCTTGGCTTCGATCCATTTGGTAAACTTGTCGACTGCCACCAGCACATGGGTAAATCCACTCCTGCCAGTCCTCAGAGGTCCAACCATGTCCAATCCCCAGACAGCAAAAGTCCAGATGAGTGGAATAGTCTTCAGAGCTGATGCAGGTTTACGGGACATGTTGGAGTAAAACTGACAGCCTTCACACTTGTCCACTATTTCTTTTGACATCTCATTGGCACGTGGCCAGTAAAATCCGGCTCGCTATGCTTTGGCCATGATGGTCCGAGAGGACGCATGGTGACCACAGGTCCCCGAGTGAATATCAATGAGGATCATTCGGCCTTCTTCTCGCATGATGCACTTCTGGCAGACCTCAGTTACACTTTCTCTGAACAACTGACCTTTTATCATGGTAAAGGCTTTAGATCGTCGGACGATCTGTCGAGCCTCCTCTTCATCTTCTGGAAGTTCTTTCCTAAGAATGTATGCAATGTATGGCACCGTCCAGTCGGTAGTGATGACCAAAACCTCCATGACTAAGTCGACCATGGATGGGATTTCGACTTCAGTCGGATCTGTGGCGCTCTTGGGCTGTGGTGACTCTTCAGTGAAAGGATCTTCCTACACTGAAGGTGAATGAATATGTTCCAAAAACACATTGCGGGGAATGGCCTCTCTCTTTGAACCTATCTTTGCCAACTCATCTGCAGCTTGATTTTTTAGTCGGGCTATATGGTGAAGCTCCAATCCTTCAAACTTCTTTTCCAGCTTTCTTACTGCATTGCAATAGCCAGTCATGGTCGAGCTCTTGACATCCCATTCCTTCATCACTTGATTAACCACCAAATCTGAGTCGCCGTAGACCATAAGGCGACGGACGGCGAGTGAAATGGCCATACGCAACCCGTATAAAAGTGCTTCATATTCGGCTTCATTATTGGAGGAATCAAAATGAATCTGGAGAACATAGCTAAGCTTGTCTCCACGAGGGGATACCAATACTACCCCATTACCTGAACCATTCAGCATCTTGGAGCCATCAAAGAACATAGTCCAATGTTTCGAGTGAACTTGAGTCGGCAATTGGTGTTCAATCCACTCGGCAAGGAAATCTGCGATTGCTTGGGACTTGATAGATTTCTTTGCCTCAAACTTGATATCCAATGGAAGGAGTTCAATCGCCCATTTTGCCACTCGACCAGTTGCATCTCTGTTATTCAAAATTTCAGATAGTGGCACATCGCCGACGACTGTAATGGAGTGATCAGAGAAATAATGTGCAACCTTCTTCATGGTCATGTATATTCCATAGACAAGCTTCTGATAATGTGGATATCGTTGATTGGATGGAGTCAAGACTTCAGAGAGATAATAAACTGGGCGCTGAACCGTGTAATATTTTCCTTCCTCCACTCGCTCGACCGTGAGTACTGTACTGACAACTTGTCCAGCGGCTGCAATGTAAAGCAGTAAAGGCTCTTTGCTGATTGGTGCAGCGAGCACCGGCTGGGTGGAAAGCAGGGCTTTGAGCTCTGCAAACGCTGCATCAGCTTCCTCAGTCCACTCGAACTTGTCAGATTTCTTCATCAGTCGGTAAAGAGGCAAGGCCTTTTCACCGAGACGAGAAATGAATCGACTCAAGGTGGCCAAACAACCAGTCAACTTATGAATGTCATGCACCCGCACAGGGCGTTTCATTCGGAGGATGGTATCAACTTTTTCTGGATTGGCGTCGATCCCTCGTTCGAAAACGAGAAAACCGAGTAACTTTCCTCCTGGAACTCTGAATGTGCACTTTGACGGATTCAGCTTGATATCATACCTTCTTAGGTTGGCAAAGGTTTCTGCGAGGCCAGTCAATAGGTCAGAACCTTTGCGAGACTTGACCACAATGTCATCCATGTATGCTTCCACATTCCGACTGATTTGAGTGAGCAGGCACTTCTGAATCATTCTCATGAATGTGGCTCTGGCATTTTTAAGACCAAATGGCATGGTGATATATCAAAAGCACCCGAATGGGGTGATGAAGGCTGTTTTTATTTCATCGGGACCATATAGTCGAATCTGATGATACCCGGAATATGCATCTAAAAAAGACAAGCGCTCACACCCTGAAGTCGAGTCTACAATCTGATCGATGTGGGGGAGAGGCAAGTGATCTTTCGGGCAGGCCCGATTGGTATGCTTGAAATCAATGCACATACGAAGTGAATCGTCCTTCTTGGGGACCATGACTACATTGGCAAGCCACTCGGAGTGGTAGATCTCACGGATGAACTCTGCTGCTAGCAGCTGAGCCACTTCCTCGCCAATTGCTTTCCTCTTCTGCACGGCGGACCGCCGAAGATGCTCTTTGACGAGTTTTACCTTGGGGTCGACACGCAAACGGTGCTCAGCTAGTCCTCTGGGTACACCCGGCATGTCAGAGGGTTTCCATGCAAAGATGTCCCAGTTCTCACGGAGGAACTGGATGAGCGCTTCTTCCTATTTTCTGTCAAGTGTCGTTGATATATGAGTCGGTGCGGCATTGGGATCGGTCGGGTGAATATGAATCAGCTTCGTTTCACCAGACGACTGAAATGCAGAATCCATGGCAGGCTTCTTGGCTCGGAGCAAATCACTCGGATCTGCATTCTTCTGATACTCTTGGAGTTCAACTGCTCCCACTTGCGCATCGGCAATTTTGGATCCTTTCTGGAAGCATTCCTCTACTTTCTGCCGATTCCTCTACTTTCACACCTTTGGGGCCAGGCATCTTCAACTTGAGGTACACATAACATGGTCGAGCCATAAAACGTGCGTAGGCAGGCCTACCCAGAATGACATGATAAGCACTCTGGAAATCCATGACTTCAAATGTCAACTTTTCCTTACGGTAATGCTTGGAATCGCCAAAAACCATGTCGAGAGCGATCTGGCTGAGTGATTCGGTTTTCTTTCCAGGGATAACACCAAGGAAACTCATATTGCTCTCGTTAAGTTTCGACACAGAATGCCCATCCCCTTCAAGGTTTCAGCATACAGGATATTCAGTCCGCTACCACCGTCCATTAGCACTTTAGTCAGTCTAGTGCCTCCGACCACGGGGTCGACCACCAATGCTTGCCTCCCGGGGGTGGCTACACAAGCAGGATGGTCAGACTGGTCGAATGTGATGGTTGTCTGAGACCATTTCAGGTATGTGGTCGTCGTTGCCAGATCGACCATGTTCACTTCTCTATTGATAACTTTCAACCTACTCTTGCTCTCAACATCAGCAAAAATCATGAGGGTGGAATTGACTTTGGGATAACCATCATCTTCCTCTTCGTCCTCATCTTTGTCCGACTCTTTCTCCTTCTCACCGGGTTGTTTTTCTCGGAACTACTGGATCAGGAGTCGACATTGTCGAGTGGTATGTTTAGGATAGATTAGATTACCCTCTTCGTCCGTCTTCGTGTGGATGTGACATGGCAAATCTAACACATCATTCCCTGCTTGATCCTTCACCCTCTTAGAGGGCCAGGGCCCTTTAGGTTTTCCCTTAAACTTTCCTTGAGCCACTGCTGCAATCTCACCGGGTGCTGCAGGCTTGGCCTTACGCTTCTGTCTCCGATTGGAATTACCTCCACCGGTCTCTTGGTCGACTGGCTTACTCTTCCCGCTATGGAGTCGATCCTATTCTTCTCCGTTAGTGTACCAAGTGGCTATTTCCATCATCCGAGTCACAGTCATATCGCCAGTCCGACCGAACTTCAGGACCAACTCTCGTATTTGACGCCTTTCTTGAAGGCACACACTGCTTGATGCTCTGATACATTTTCAACGGTGTGATGCAAAGTGGTCCACCTCTGAATGAAATCTCTCAAAGTCTCACTCCGCTTCTGCACACAATGCTGCAACTCGGTCAATCCTACTGGTCGTTTGCAAGTGCCCTCAAAAGTTTCGATGAACACTCGAGCCAGCTCTTCCCAACTATATATACTGCCCGGAGCTAACTGAGTCAACCACGCTCGGGCCGACCCTTCCAACATCAGAGGAAGATGTTTCATTGCTACTTCATCGTTTCCACCGCCAATCTGCACAGCCACTCGGTAATCCTCAAGCCAAGTTTCAGGTTTGGAATATCCAGTGAACTTACTGACTCCGGTCGCCAACCTAAAGTTGGGAGGAATCACTGCCGCCTTGATGGCTCTGCTGAAACACTCTGGACCGGAAACATGCACTCTGTTGCCACTTGGACGATCTCTGCCAGGGTCTTCTCTATGCTCTCTGTTTCGGTCGACAAGGCCTTGAACAAGGATGGATCTCGCATCGAAGCCTGGCTCTCTTGGGTCGATTGGTGCTCTGCGCTCGCCACTGTGATGGCATCTGTCATCGTTCTGCCGAGGCACACATGACGCACTCCTTGGAGGAGGCGTGGGCACTCGACAACGATTGTCGCGGTCGAGCCGATGATCATACTGTCCACGGCCCTCACGCCGCAGGGGCGATCTTAGGCTGTGGGCCGACTGAACTGTATCTGCTACTACGGATCTGCTGTGAATCCTATTCCGCGACTGAGACACTGTTGTGTTCTGCTCTCCTGCTACCCGGAGCAAGGCCCGGATCTGCATCAACCCTCTGCCAGCCTCCGACTAGGAAGGTTGGATCGACTCTGCTATTCGGGCCGCAACTGTGAGGTTCTGAATCAGAGTACGGTATACCTTAGGCGGAGGCTGGAAAAGCTGCCGTCGACTGGACTCAGGTACCCGCTCCCGAGCATGCTCGTCGAGAGCGTGCTGAAGGTTCTCCAGTCGAGTGTGCTCAGCAAAATTAGCCGGGCGCACCTCTTCTAAGGCCCGTGCCTCGGGGGTTTCTCCAACGATGGGCGTGTGGAGTGCATCCATGTTGCAGCGACGAAGTTCTTCCCTTTGTTGTGAAGAAAGGGGTTCGGGATGGTATTCTTCATGGGCACGCGACGGATCGCCGCCACCATCTTCGCCGTGTTCACAACGGAAGCCAGGCGGACCACACGGTCCATCGACCATCAAGACTTCAGCCGCAGGGTCATTGTTATCGCACTCGGAAGCGGTCTCCGCGGAGCCAGTCGAACAGGCCGTGGAGAGTTTCGTCGGGCTCGATTGTCGCGACTTGATGGGTGGCCGAACGCCGAGCCACTACGTGTTTCACCCACCGCTAAAGTTGTGATCGACCGGATTGCTTGCTGCGGCGAACAGCGGGGAGGCAAGACACCATCGGAGCCGACTGATACTGAGTCGATGGCTACCGGAGGAGGATGCCGTGAACGCACGCGCGAAAGTGCGTCGCCCCTTGGACGGGGAGCGCCTCAATGTCAAGGGGAGCTTCTTGAAGCCACGCGGAGTCATCGGCGACAAAAACGAGCGCGTCGAGACGGATCTCGCGGCCCTCAGCCAATCCGCCACCGGAAACCATGATGATGATGATCGGAAAAACTTGCAACTTCACCAACAAGCCGCTAGGACACCTGTCCCATGGTGGGCGCCAACTGTCATGGTTCTAAGACTGACAGTAGAAAGAGGGGTAGGTATGGAGAGGCAAGATCTCAGCTATGGTGAATGTGTACACACAAGGTTTACGAGTTCATGCCCTTCTCGATGGAAGTAACAGCCCTACGTCTCGGTGCCCGGAGGCGGTCGATTGGATTATATGCGTGATGTTATAGGGGGTGCGAACCCTTGTGCCATAGGAGGGGGGTGGCTTATATAGAGTACGCCAGGACCCCCACCGCCCTCCATTACAAGGGACTTAATGTACACAAAGTGGAGACGTTACTAGTAACGCCAGCCTTAAGTGTTGTTAATGACCTTAAAGACTACGGAGTGAACGCCTGCCTGTTGTAATGCTGAGTGACTCCTGGTCTTCGGTAGGTCGAGTCATTCTCTGGAAGGTCGAGTGACAGTAGGGAGGAGGACTCCCGAGTGACATGACTGTTGAGTGGATTGCACTCGACATCTTTGACTGGGGGTCTCTTGCTGCCTCTTGGACTTCTTATCTTCTAGGGTAGTGACCTTGGGTAGGACGTATAGGTCAGGCCTATGACCCTACCCCAGGTATGTATCCTCATCACCTGGCGCCCGCCTGGTCTTGATCGTCATGTCTTGCATCACGAGCACCTCGCGAGGTACCCCTGCCTTGATCTCTCCGCCTCCTCGCGAGCCTGCCTGGTGAGCTCGCCCCTAAGGAAGCCCTGCATCGTCCGCCCCGCGAGGCTTGGCCCCTCGCGAGGGTCTTGAGCTTGGGTTGATGAAGACGGGCCGTACTGGGGCACTACTTGAGCCACGCCGCAGGCTGCAGGCAGGCAAGTTTGGGGACCCCCATTCCCAGAACGCTGACAGTAGCCCCCGGGCCCAAGGCGCGCTCGGACTTGGCTTAGCAGCGAAGCGAAAGGGCAAGTGTGGAGCGCCGCGGGCCCCAACAGCTTGCGGCCTTGGTCGCCGCATGGCGGTTGATTGGACGTGGGCGTCTTCGCTTCCCCACGCTGCCTCGGCAACTACCCGATTTGACGAGTCCCTACTGCAAGTAAGAAGAGTCATGATTACCTCCTATCCTGGAGGCCGACGGTTGGCCTCCTCTGGACCATAAGTACGGAGAGGCGTGAGCCCCCGCAGTCCATCTCTTCTCGCTCCGCTCGCTCCTCCTCCATCTTGTCGCCAATGGCGCGAATCCGCCGGTTCTCAGCTGAGGAGAAAGGAAAGGCTCCCTGAGAGGGGCCCGACCTACTCCCGCCGAAGAAACGGCCGGTCCCCGGCCACCGCGATGAGGTTTCTCGGCCGCAGACGTCGAGGCCCTGGTATGAGCGGCCACCTCCTGGGTTCCCACTACCTCTGTATGCCTGGGTTGAGGGACCTAGAGAAGAAGACATCAAGCGATGCCAACCACACCGTCGGTGATGACGACGTGTCACCGCGGTGCACGTCGTTGCTCCTGGAGTCCACGCCACGGACTCCTCTCGCGAGCTCGTACTCCTCGCCGCCATGCCTCCGAGCTCCTAGATCCGCTTTCCTCCCTTTTTCGCCTTCGAGATGCCGCCAAGGGGGCCTCTCGAGCTCTTGCTGCAGCACGCTGACTGTGGTACCCCGGCGACCGGAGCGGAGGTTGGAGTTGTCGCTCTGTGCAAGGTCTACATGACCCGGGGCTGGGGTGAGATCGCCCGGCTCTGCCGCACAGGAGGTGCCCTCGTGATTCATTTCAAATACGATGGCGCCTCCCTAATGCTCTTCAAGGTCTTCGATGCAGAAGGACGCCGGCTGGAGTGCTGCCCCAGAGGAGGCGGCCAAGACGTCGACGTGGTAAGGGCTAGAACTGCCACCTGCTTCCCCAGCGGCTCCTCCAACAGCAGCAGCGATGCTTGGGAGTCCAGCGACTCTCCCGAGCTTGTCGCGACTCCGGAGACGAGCGATGACAGCTACGAGCCCCCGAGCTCGCGTCGTGCTCGGAGCAAGGCAACTGCATCAGGCCGCCGGCGTGGCTGATCTGGATGGGGTTGGCGCCGGCCCCTTGATACGTCTCCAACGTATCTATAATTTTTTATTGTTCCATGCTATTATATTACCCCTTTTGGATGTTTATGGGCTTTATTCTACACATTTATATCATTTTTGGGACTAACCTACTAACCGGAGGCCCAGCCCATATTGCTGTTTTTTTGCCTATTTCAGTATTTCGAAGAAATGTAATATCAAATGGGGTCCAAACGGAATGAAACCTTCGGGAGCGTTATTTTTGGAACAAATCCAATCCGGAGAGCCTGGAGTGCAAGTCAAGAAAGCTCCGAGGGCCCCACGAGATAGGAGGGCGCCCCCCTGTAGGGCGCGCCCCCTGTCTCGTGGGCCCCTCAGGCATCCACCAACCGACTTCTTCCTCCTATATATATCCACGGACCCCGAAAACATCCAGGAGTACCACGAAACACAATTTCCACCGCCGTAACCTTCTGTATCCGCGAGATCCCATCTTGGAGCCTTCGTCGGCAGTCTGCCGGAGGGGGAATCGATCATGGAGGGCTTCTACATCAACACCATAGCCTCTCCGATGAGTTGTGAGTAGTTTACCACAGACCTATGGGTCCATAGTTATTAGCTAGATGGCTTCTTCTCTCTTTTTAGATCTCGATACAATGTTCTCCCCCTCTCTTGTGGAGATCTATTCGATGTAATCTCTTTTTGCGGTGTGTTTGTCGAGATCCGATGAATTGTGGGTTTATGATCAAGTTTATCTATGAATAATATTGGAATCTTCTCTGAATTCTTTTATGTATGATTGAGTTATCTTTGCAAGTCTCTTCGAATTATCAGTTTGGTTTGGCCTACTAGATTGATCTTTCTTGCCACGGGAGAAGTGTTTAGCTTTGGGTTCAATCTTGCGGTGATCTTACCCAGTGACAGAAAGGGTTGCAAGACACGCATTGTATTGTTGCCATCGAGGATAACAAGATGGGGTTTATATCATATTGCATGTGTTTATCCCTCTACATCATGTCATCTTGCTTAAGGCGTTACTCTGTTCTTATGAACTTAATACTCTAGATGCAGGCAGGAGTCGGTCGATGTGTGGAGTAATAGTTGTAGATGCACGCAGGAGTCGGTCTACTTGTTATGGACGTAATGCCTATATACATGATCATGCCTAGATAACGTCATAATTATTCGCTTTTCTATCAATTGCTCGACAATAATTTATTCACCCACCATAATACTTATGCTATCTCGAGAGAAGCCTCTAGTGAAACCTATGGCCCTCGGGTCTATCTCTTATCATATTTGCTTTCAATTTACTTTTATTTGCATCTTTACTTTTCTGCATCTATATTATAAAATACCAAAAATATATTTATCTTGTCATACTATCTCTATCAGATCTCACTTCCGTAAGTGACCGTGAAGGGATTGACAACCCCTTTATTGCGTTGGTTGCGAGTTCTCAGTTTGTTTGTGTAGGTGCGTGGGACTTTTGAGGAGCCTCCTACTGGATTGATACCTTGGTTCTCAAAACTGAGGGAAATACTTACGCTACACTTTGCTGCATCACCCTCTCCTCTTCGGGGAAAACCAACACTAGCTCAAGACGTAACACCCCTCGTGGCCCACTGTTGATGATGGCGTCAGCCATGGAGGCCCGCGTAGTTAGGGCTCCTTAGGTTAGCACATTTTGTTCCCTGCGAGGAATCAGGGAAATACCCCATGAGGGCATGTAAAGCGTCTGCAACGTCTTTTGTTCATATTAACCTTATCATGAAGTGGTGCAAAATGCATATCCTGTCTCGGCTCGGTTCCCCCCTTTCTAACCTCGTGATGACTTGGTGATCTACGCTGATAGGTCCTAGTCCCCAGGCAGGCTTCAGTCGTCGCTGGTATGCCAGGTCGCGATGTCGTGTTCAAGGCCAGGAGGTGAGCGGCCCGAGGTCCAGTAAGAGCCCCTGAGGCGCGATGCTTAGGAGGTCCCCTTTAGCGCTCAAGCAGCCACCGAAAGGCGAGAAAGGTAGGCAACATCATCGTCACAGAGCCACAATGAGTGGAGGGTTTGGGGCCGCATCGATTAGCTATTCCTGGAGTAAGACTTATCTCGAAAGCATGGAGCCATTCCTTCGCGAGGTGCCGGACTTGCGTGTCAGCAGCTGGGATGTAGCTGGGTCAGGCCTTCGTGAGCTTCTCCTCCCCTCCCCGCATTCTCCTTCATGCTCTACGTCCTCAGGTCCCGGCCCTCGAGCAAGCTCAGTCGCCGCTGGTATGCCAGGTCACGATGCCATAGACAAGGCCAGGGGGTGAGGGCTGGAGATCCAGTAAGAGCTCCTGAGTCGCGATGCTCAGGAGCCCCCCTTTTAACGCACGAGCGGGTCACACGGGTAAGGGAGAGAGAGCTCCCGACGCCCCCCACATTATTCCTCAGGTAGTCCCTGTAAACCAACACGAGAGAAGCAAGGGTTGCCATTATGATTGCCAGCCAGCCATTGGTTGCTCCGAGAGGGTGATGAGGGCACTAAGGGCCTGGTGAGGTGACGCTTGCGGGGTTGCCGCGGGCTAGAGCTCGACCACTCAGATTTGTCAACGTTGCAGGGACGGACCCATGCACAAGCATCGTGCCAGCGCGAGCAGCTCCAAGGGTAGGTGTCAATCGAGCAGGCGATTATCACAGGCAGGTTAAGCATGAAGGCAAACCAACTTAGATAGATGCAGGATGGATACATGCCATTGGGTCAGGCCCGAGCGGCTTGGGGATGATGTAGCCTGAGGGGCGCCCCCAGCAAGGTAAACTAAAGACATAAGCAAAAGTGATATGTGCCGCAGGGACAGACCCACGCGACCTGGGAATAATGCAGCACTGAGGGCGCTCCCACCTGAAATGAACTCGAAAGAAGTCACCTGATACCATTATAGAGCGAGTGTCGAAGCAGCTGACGATGCATGGTGAAGAAGCCGATCCTCATGAGCCACCAGAACCCTGAGCCTCGGGAGGCTCTAGGGGTTTGGGCGGCCCCTCGAGGACCATCTCAATCTCTGCCAAGACCGCGTGGTACCTGGCCTCCTGAGCTTTCAGAATGCTCCTCATAAGGCGCTGGTGAGCAGCAGCCACGTTTGGTAGGCCGAAAGGCATGCAAACGTAGCTGTGTGGCGGACCCTCACAGCATCCCACATGCGAAGGCCAGAAGCACTCCTGAGACGCGACTCGGTTGAGCCCTGGGTAGTCGATGCAGACGCGCAGCCTGCCATTCTTGCCTGGATGGGGAGCTACGCTGGGCAGGTGGCGATTGCCGCGCATGACTCTCGATTCCTACAGCTCCTGAGTGACCTTGGTGATGAACTCCTGAGGGTTGGGCCCTCCTTGCCCCATGCCTTCCTGAGGGAAACGTGCCGCAAAGCACGCCTCCTAGTGGTGCCCAAGCGCCTCCTTCGTGATCTTGGCAAGGTATGAGGCCCCCCAGGAGAGAGCCCTCGAGCCTTGCCCGAGGAGGGCGCCAAGTGCGTCTTCCTATGCGATGGAGGGAGGCGCCCCTTGGACGGGCGCAGATCCTGACGCAGCGCCTCCGGAGATGCCTACCTCCTGAGGCCTTGAGCTGGGCGACGTCTTCTTCTTCTTGGGAACTGCCTCGGGAGGGTTCTCATTCTTGCTGTCTGGGTCCTCAACTGATGCAGCTTGGAAGGCACGCTCGAGAGAGCACACCGCATCCTTCTCTTTGCAGGGGACTGTGATGATTCTGCCGCTTCTCGACATCTTGAGGACATTGTAACCGTGGTGTGCAACCACCATGAACTTGTCAAGGGATGGATACCTGAGGATGGCATTATACGACAGGCGAATGTGGGCAATGTCGAAGTCAATGAGCTCGGTCTGGTAGTTCTTGCGCTACCCGAAGGTGACAGGGAGGCGAACCTACCCTATCGGGGTGATGGAACCATCAGTGACTCCTGAGAAAGGCTTGGTTGGCTGAAGTTGATCATATGGCACTTGGAGATTGTTGAATGTCTCGACACACAGAACGTTGAGCCCTGCGCCGCCATCGATGAGGGTCCTGGTGACTTGCAAGTTGCTGATGACTTGGGAACAAAGCATTGGGAGGACGCTAGCTGTAGCCGCACACTTGAGCTGGTCTGCTGAGCTGAACGTGATGGCGCACGTGGACCACCTGAGAGGGCGCGTGGCCTCGAGCTTGGGGAGGACTGCGTTCACCTCACGAGTAAACTGCTTCAAGATGCGCTAAGAGGCTGGGGCCTAGGCACTGCCCATGATGCAAACGATAGCACGTGGCTCCTGGAAGCCCCCGGCCCCCTCGTCCTGGTGATGGTCATCATTCCTTCTTGGCGGTGGTGGCAGAGGAGGAAGGCCTGCGTTGCCCTGTGGGTGATCCTCGCGAGGCTGATCCCTCCAAGCCCCCTCGCGAGGCTAGTCCTGCCAGCGATTCTCACGAGGTCGGTCATGCCACTCCTGGCGAGGGCCATAGTTGTCCCATCGTCCTCCACCTCTTCCTCCTCCTCGACCGTAGCCCCGATCGTTGCGCTCGGGGCGTCGACCGATGCGTCCTTCTCGGACGGCTCTGAGTTCTTGGCATTCGTTGGTGTTATGGGTGTGGAGGTCGTGGTAGACGCAGTATCGGCTACCCTTGGACGACTCTGGCTGGTCCCTGCCGCGCTTCGTGTCTGGTTCTGCTACGAGTACAGCTGCTCCCTTGTGCTTCACGTCCTTGGCCTTGGCTTTCTTCTCTTCTAGGTTAGCAGCTGGAAGCTCAAGAAGGGAGAGGCATCCCTCCTCAGCCCTTCCGCACTTGGTCGCCAGGTTGAACAGCTCCAGAGATGTGCACAGATCCTCGTGGATTGCCAGCTCCTCCTTCATCTTGACGTCACGAACGCCGTCAGAGAATGCTGATATGATGGCCTCCTCAGTCACCTTAGGAATCTTGAGGTGGGCGTTGTTGAAGCGCTGGATGTACTTCTGCAGGGTCTCTCCAGGTTGCTGCTTGATGCGGCACAGGTCACCCACGACTGGAGGACGGTCGCGAGTGCCCTGGAAGTTGGCGATGAAGCGGGTGCGCATCTCTTCCCAAAAGGAGATCGAGCCGGGAGGCAGGTTCAGGAGCCAGGTGCGGGCTCCATCCTTGAGTGCCATGGGAAACCAGTTCACCATGACCTTTTTATCTTCGTTGGACGCCTCAATGCCCAGCTCCGCGGGGTCGGCGGTGCCGTTGTAGCGAGGGGGCAGATCCGGCTTCAACTTGCCCGGCCAAGCGACACTGCGCAGCTCTGTGGTGAAGGCGCGGCAACCTGCGGTGGCCACCGGAGCCCTTTACAGACGCGGGGCTTGCTCTTGGAGGTTCCCGCGTGCCGCTGCCAGGGGCAGCGCGGGGTCTTGACGTGCTGGCGCAGGGATGCGGTCTTGACATGCTGGAGCGGGGAGCACGCGAGCGCCTTCTTGAGGCCAAGGGATTTCTTGACAGCTCCGTTCTTGTCGCGCGGGTGATGGACGCGGCGGGTCTCGTCCAGGGGCCGCACGCCTTGGAGCCAGGGCACCTTCTTGGGGAGGAGGTGGCAGAGGCGCCTCCTAAGCTGCGTCACCCACACAGGATGGATGGCGAGGCAGCGAGAGGTACAACACAGGAGAGCCCCCTGCAGAGCTGACGAGCTCAGTGATGCGAGCGAGCCACTCCTCGTAGAGGTTGTTGACGGGGCAGTAGTGCAGGAGCTCACATGCCAGGAGCAACGCGGCCTGCGCGTCCGCGGGAGCGCGACGAGCGTGCGACGACCAACCAGCTGGAGTCATCGACGGAGTGGCGGTGCGGCCTTCCCACCGCACCGAGGGATGCAACCATGATGCTTGCTGCTCGTTCCCCACCGGGCCGATGGCTGCATTGGCGGCAGGCGATGGGGAACGACGGGGAGGCCCACCGATGGGAGCCGTCTGGGCGACGCGGGCAGCGAGAGCACCCCGACGCTCGGCGAGCGTCAACCATGGATGCAACGAACGATCGAACATGGGACGGTAGAAGAAAGATTCCGGCACACCCTTGTCAGCATTCTAGGAATGGGGGTCCCTAGACTTGCCTGCCTGCAGCCTGCGATGTGGCTCGAGGGGTGGCCCAGTACGGCCCATCTTCATCAACCCAAGACTCAAGACCCTTGCGAGGGGACAAGCCTCGCAGGGCGGACGACACGAGGCTTCTTCAAGAGCGGCCTCGCCAGGCAGGCTCACGAGCAGGCGGAGACATCAAGGCAGGGGTACCTTGCGAGGTGCTCGTGACGCAAGCCATGACGATCGAGACCAGGCGGGCGCCAGCCCGCGCAGTGTCCTTGTTTCCTGTTTGGTGCAAAGGGGGCAAGCACAGGCGTGGAGTACAGAGGCATCAGGAAAAGGTTGCCATTTCAGTTCAACGAGACCAAGACTAGCAGGGCGGCAGGATGGAGGTCACCGTGGAGCCCAAGACGGCGTCATCGCCAGTGCCTTTGGCAAACGAAGACCAACTTTAGTCAGGATAACTTGTACTAGATGTTCCCCTTCAAAATGGCCATTGTTGGCGCCCTTCCTGCTCAATATTTGGGAAGAGGACCAGGGCCTCTATATATAGGGCTAGCCACCACAGTATAAAGGATCTGATCAAGCTCTCATTAGATCGATAGGCGATCGAACTCATCCAAGCAGTTAATCGCAATAGCTCAAGAACACCTCTCGCGAGGCCGTTCGTCCTTTGTACTATTTTGAAAGAACAAGTGCTCCCTGGGTGGTTTTGGTAATTAATGTCAACATATCTCTTGTTGGACTAACACTTTTATCTAGTATGTTTCAGATAAGTTCAACATTGGAGTGGCATGGACTAAAGGATGTGGAACCCCTTCAAGATGCTAAGGACAAAGGATTGGCTCAAGCTTCAAGCTCAAGACTCTTCATTTTATATTTTAGTGATCCGAGATCACATTGAGTCTATAGGAAAAGCAATACTATCAAGAGGGGATGAGGTGTTGCTTAATGAGTTTCTTGCTCCACAGTGCTTACTGATATGCTCCAAAAAAACCTCAACTACTTTCTCACATCCACATATGACCTAAACCTAAAGTCAAACTCGGCCCCACCGATTCTTTCTATCCGGCGCCACCGAGTTCAGATGTCATAGCCACTGCCACAAACCCTAGGCAAATCGGTCTCACCGATAGGGATCTCGGTCTCACCGAGATGGGATTGTAATCTCTCTGTGTATGTCCATTATCAAAATCGGTCACCGAGTTTGTGCAATCGGTACTACTGAGATTACAATGCAAACTCTCTGGTTAACTTATTACCAAAATCGGTCCTACCGAGTTTGTGTAATCGGTCCTACCGAGTTTGCCTGACCAACTCTCTGGTTAGCTTATTACCAAAATCGGTCTCACCAAGTTTGTGTAATCGGTCTCACCGAGATTACGTTATGCCCTAACCCTAACCATATCGGTCCTACCGAGTTGCATCTTGGTCCCACCGAAAATCCTAACGGTCACATTGTTTACTAAATCGGTCTGATCGAGTTTGTTGATTCGGTCCCATCGAGATTGGTAAATTGTGTGTAACGGTTAGATTTTGTGTGGAGGCTATATATACCCCTCCACCTCCTCTTCATTCGTGGAGAGAGCCATCAGAACTAACCTACACTTCCAACTTACCATTTCTGAGAGAGAACCACCTACTCATGTGTTGAGGCCAAGATATTCCATTCCTACCATATGAATATTGATCTCTAGCCTTCCTCAAGTTGCTTTCCACTCAAATCTTCTTTCCACCAAATCCAAATCCTGTGAGAGAGAGTTGAGTGTTGGGGAGACTATCATTTGAAGCACAAGAGCAAGGAGTTCATCATCAACACACCATTTGTTACTTCTTGGAGAGTGGTGTCTCCTAGATTGGCTAGGTGTCACTTGGGAGCCTCCGACAAGATTGTGGAGTTGAACCAAGGAGTTTGTAAGGGCAAGGAGATCGCCTACTTCGTGAAGATCTACCACTAGTGAGGCAAGTCCTTCGTGGGCGACGGCCATGGTGGGATAGACAAGGTTGCTTCTTCATGGACCCTTCATGGGTGGAGCCCTCCATGGACTCGCACAACCGTTACCCTTCGTGGGGTTAAGTCTCCATCAACGTGGATGTACGATAGCACCACCTATCGGAACCACGGCTCAAAAATCACTGTGTCTCCAAATTGCGTTTGAATTCTCCAAACCCTTCCCTTTACATTCTTGCAAGTTGCATGCTTTACTTTTCGCTGCTCATATACTCTTTGCATGCTTGCTTGAATTGTGTGAAGATTGCTTGACTTGTGCTAAGATAACTAAAATCTGCCAAAGTTTAAAATTGGGAAAAGGCATAGTTTTTAATTGGTTAAGTAGTCTAATCACCCCCCCTCTAGACTTACTTCTCAAGATCCTACAAGTGGTATCAGAGCTTTGGTCTCCATTGCTTTGGTTTAATCACCATTGGAGGAAGATGGATGAGTCTACTTTGGGGAGTCTTAGACATAGAGTGCCTATACTTGACGGAGAGTATTTTCATGAGTGAAAAAAATGAGATGCTTGTAATTTTCAATCAATATCATTTAAACAAGTACATTGCTAGTCCTTGTGCACCTCATGGTGATCCTATGCATCCTACCCTTGATGAGTCTATTGACATGATTAGGAATGTTAGAACTGTTAATCTTATCACTAGAGGCTTGCCTAGAAACTTGATTGGAAAACTGCCTACTCTTGAGTGTGCTTACACTATATGGAAATTTCTTGAGGAAAGATTTCCTAATTATTCTCTGAAAAATTTGGATGAAATTCTTCATAAGTCTATTGCCTTGAGTAAGATGAATTCCGATGATCCTATGTTTGGTAATTGTCTATTTGAACTTACAAATCTTATGCGTGCCAAAGGAAATGTTGGAATTATTAGCGATATTATTTTCGATGCTACTAGAATTCATAGAGGAGATTATTGTCAAACTCATACTAATTGATCACCCTAACTAGGAATTGATCCACCACATGATGATGTTGAACATGGATACTATGATGAGGATGATGATAATGACTTTGATATTGATGATGCGATGAGACACTTTGGTCTTATGGCAAATCTTCGGGGATATATGGCAGGAGGAAAGGAATGGGTTCTTGACAGTGGATGTACCGATTACATGACCGGAGATAAAGACATGTTTCGTGAGCTTGCTGAAAATGATGGTCCTCGAAATTATGTCACTTTCGGTGACAACTCAAAGGGTAAGGTGTTTGGCCTCGGTAGGGTGGCCATCTCACATGATAGCTCCATTCAGAATGTTATGCTCGTTGAATCTCTTGGCTACAACTTACTTTCAGTATCTAGACTTGCTGATTTTGGTTTCAATGTCCTATTTACTGAAGTAGATTGCCAAGTGTTTCGTAGAGACAATCATAAAATGGTCTTTACCGGTATACGTAGAGGTGATCTTTACATTGTTGATTTCACTAAAAAGGCTCAACCTAGAACTTGCTTCATTGCTAAATCCACTAAAGGTTGGTTATGGCATAGACGACTAGGTCACATTGGCATGAGAAACCTTGACAAACTTATTAAAGGGAATCATATCCTTGGTGTTAACGATGTCATATTTGATAAGGATAGACTTTGCAGTGCTTGTCAAGCAGGTAAACAGGTTGGAGAAAGGCATCCCGTGAAGAACATCATGACCACAAGGAGGCCACTTGAGCTACTTCACATGGATCTCTTTGGTTCCAACGCTTACAAAAGTCTCGGTGAAAATTCTTTTGGTCTAGTTATAATTGATGATTTTTCAAGATTTACGTGGGTGTTCTTTCTCAATGACAAATCGCAGGTCCAAAAGATCTTCAAAAACTTCGCTAGGAAGGCTCAAAATCAGTTTGGAGTGAAGATCAAGAAGGTTCGCAGTGACAATGGAACGGAGTTCAAGAACGCAAATGTGTACACCTTTCTTAACAAAGAAGGGATTTCACACGAGTTCTCGGCTACATACACAATGATGCTTGATGAGTACAAGACGCCGAAGCACTTTTGGCCAGAAGCGGTTGAGACAGCTTGTCATGCAACAAATTGCTTGTATCTTCACAAGCTACTCGGCAAGACGGCATACGAGCTCCTCACTGGTAACAAACCCCAAGTTGGATACTTTCGAGTATTCGGCTCAAAGTGCTAGATTCTTGATAAGCATCATCGTTCTAAATTTTCTCTTAAGTCTCATGAAGGTTTCCTACTTGGTTATGGCTCAAACTCTCATACTTACCATGTCTACAACAATTTCACCCAAAAGGTTGAAGAAATGGTAGATGTGAAGTTTGATGAATCTAACGGCTTGCAAGTAGAACAATTTCTAATTGATGTAGGAGACAAAGACCCCATGGAAGCAATCCAAGACTTGTCTATTGGCAAGATTCGTCCAACGGAGGTGAAGGAGAGTACCTCGTCCGTCCAAGTGGAAGCTTCTACTTCACGACAAGGTGAACCAAGAGTTGATACGGAAGCATCCACAAGTGGGACACACCAAGATGAAGAAAACGAAGAAGTACATCAAGAACGTCAACAACCTCCTTCTCCACCACGACAAGAGAATGACAATGCCAATAATGAAGAAGGCCAAGAAGAAGAAGAACAAGATGAAGAAGATGTTCAACCAAGACCCAAGCAAAAGCTTTCACGAGTTCGAGAAAGAATTGCTAAAGACCATCCCGTCGAGCAAATCTACAATGATATCCAAACCGGAAGAACCACACGCTCTAAAACTCGTTTAGCTAACTTTTGTGAACACTATTCATTCATCTCTAGCACTGAACCTATGAAGGTCGAAGAAGCATTGGAAGATCCGGATTGGATAAATGCTATGCATGAAGAGCTACACAACTTTGAGAGAAATCAAGTTTGGACATTGGTTGAGAAGCCCGACAACAACCACAACATCATCGGTACCAAATGGGTGTTTCTCAACAAGCAAGATGAATATGGACAAGTAGATCGCAACAAAGCACATCTCGTTGCCCAAGGTAACACACAAGTCGAAGGTATGGACTATGGTGAGACTTATGCTCCCGTTGCTAGACTTGAGTCCATTCGCATCTTACTTGCCTATGCTAATCACCATGATATCACCTTGTACCAAATGGACATTAAAAGTGCTTTTCTAAATGGTGAAATAGAGGAGGAAGTTTATGTTAAACAACCTCCCGGCTTTATCAATCCTAAGAAACCCAATCATGTCTACAAACTTCACAAAGCTCTTTATGGTCTTAAACAAGCTCCTAGAGCTTGGTACAAATGCTTAACTAAGTTCCTTATTGAAAAAGGATTTGAAATTGGGAAAATTGATTCTACACTTTTTACTAAAAGGGTTAATGGAGAATTATTTGTATGCCAAATTTATGTTGATGATATTATATTTGGATCAACTAACCCTCATTTTAATGAGAAGTTTGGAAAGCTAATGTCGGAGAAGTTTGAGATGTCAATGATGAGTGAACTCAAATTCTTTCTTGGGTTGCAAATCAAGCAAACTAAGGAAGGTACTTTTGTCTCTCAAACCAAGTACACTAAGGCCTTATTCAAGAAGTTCAATATGCAAGAATGCAAAGGTATGTCTACACCCATGCCTACTAGTGGACATCTTGATTTGACCAAAGATGGTGAACCGGTTGATCAAAAGGTTTATCGCTCTATGATTGGCTCATTGTTATACCTATATGCTTCACGTCCCGATATTATGCTAAGTGTGTGCATGTGTGCAAGATATCAAGCTGCTCCTAAAGAATGTCATCTTAAGGGTGTGAAAAGGATAGTGAGATACTTAATTCACACACCAAGTTTTGGCATTTGGTATCCTAATAGGGCCTCTTTCGATCTTGTTGGCTACTCCGACTCGGACTATGCCGAAGACAAGGTTGATAGAAAGTCCACTTCGGGTACTTGTCAATTCCTTGGTAGATCTCTTGTGTCTTGGTCTTCCAAGAAACAAAACTCGGTATCCTTATCCACCGCCGAAGCAGAATACATTGCCATTGGTTCATGTTGTGCTCAATTACTTTGGATGACCCAAACTCTTAAAGATTATGGGATATATGTGAAACATGTTCCATTGCTTTGTGACAATGAAAGTGCTATCAAAATTTCTCATAATCCTGTGCAACATTCTCGAACTAAGCATATTGAAGTTCGTCATCATTTCATTCGAGATCATGTTGCCAAAGGGGACATTAATCTTAAGCATGTTTGCACCGAAAAACAATTAGCGAATATTTTCACTAAACCTCTTGATGAGAAAGTGTTTTGCAGGTTAAGAGGTGAATTGAACATCATTGATGCTTCAAACATGGAGTAGAAACTCCATTGGATACATGCAAGACATGAGCTTAAGACTAATCCTTGATATTTCTCTTATGATGATACTCTTATGTCTTGGATATATTTGCACCTTGCATGTTATCTAACCCATGTAGGTACTTGGTTGAATCAAATTCCATGAGATTGTAACCTACTCATATCTTGAGCAATCTCTACATCACCAAGTCTCTACACAATGGTGGTTGAAGACAAGGAAGCACGGAACCATTCGAACATATCCTTTGAAAAATTCTATGTTGAGTTTCATGATAGTCATTTTTGGATACACAAGTGCTCTTCCTTGCAAGAACTAACCCATGTAGGAAGATGAACTCAAATTACAAGTGGTGCTCCCAACTCTTGATGAGCTACATCAACCTTGAGCAACCTACACAAGTTCAACTACATGAACAATCAACACCACCACCCAAGGTATGTTATTCCATCTTAGAGAAGCTTTACTCCAAGACATGAGTTAAAGCAACTCGACAAGATGTGAATACATCAAGATGCTTAAACAAAAAAATGGTAACCCCATTTTGAGCTTAAACGGTGACTATGACCTATGATCAAGTGATCTCACTTGACTCCTAAGTCAATATACTCTAACATAGGTGACTTTGTCGCCGACCAATTCTAGATGAAGTTCTCTCGTGTTCTTTTCTGTGCTCTTGCATTTGTGTCATGCATGTTTGTGTCCCCTTTCAAAAAAAACTTCATATATATTTCTTTCTTTTCTATTTGTTCTGCATTTCCTGCATCCAATTCATTGCATATCATTCAGTTAATTCCTTGCAAATCTTTGAGAGATCTTGCTAGTCTAGTGAGCTAAGGTGACAAGTGTCTTCTCTGTGATGAACTCGGTCTCACCGATTTGTTGTTTTCGGTCCAACCAAACCCTTTCGGTGCAACCGAAGCAAACCACTCGGTGCCACCGACTTCACAACAGGAAAAACATTTTGCCACTTATTCATCTTTATCTTATGATCCAGCTCCACTCAATGAATCTTGTCCTCTACAAGCATCACATTTTTATCAGTGCTTTGTGCTGTGACTCAAGGACCAAACCCATTCACGACACATTCCAGAAGTCCCTTCTTGGAAATTGATGTCAAAGGGGGGGAGAGAGATCACATCAAAGCTTATCACTTCCAAAGGGAGAGAGAGAGTATCACCTCCACAGGGGGAGAGAGAGACCTCCAGGGGGAGAGAATACTCAAGTAGAGAGTAATCCTCAAGGATCCCAGATGCTTGGTGTTCAAGAGGAGAGGCGCCACATGTCTTCTTGAGGGGAAAGACACAATCATATGTGCTTATTTGCATTAGCCCTGTTCATTTGTTTCTTTGAGCTCTGAGTTTCTGTTCCCTATCTTCTCCCAGTATCCCATGCTAGATTCAGGGGGAGCAAGACATCTAAGGGAAAGAAATCATTTAAATTCATTGCACATCTTTACCTTTGGGGACATGTCTAATCCAATGTGGTACTTAGTACTCACTCTTTACATGTCATCCCAGTCTTGGTATTCTTGTGGTTTCTTCTGTTTGCTCTGGCTAGTAGGTGTATCTGTGTTATCTAACCTTGTTTACGCAGGTTCATTCCATCCTAAGCCAACTCAAGACCACAAGGTAAGTATATGCATCACGGTCATGTGTATGAGGAATTCTTGCTGTTGTACATATTGTTTGCAAGAAGGACTTATGAGCATGAAGGTACATTTCCCACATACACATCTGTTGCTATCTTTTGCTCTGATGCATATGGCCAAGATACATGTAACACATTGCTTACTCTGACATGTTCATGCATTCACATGCTTCTATATTCCATATTCACATGATTGCATACATGTAGGGGGAGCCTATGCTTGTTACATGTCTTTCCAAAGCTTTACTTACTATTCTCTATATCTTTATCTAAAGCTTTGATGTATGTTGTCATCAATTACCAAAAAGGGGGAGATTGAAAGCACAAGTGCTCCCTGGGTGGTTTTGGTAATTAATGTCAACATATCTCTTGTTGGACTAACACTTTTATCTAGTATGTTTTAGATAAGTTCAACATTGGAGTGGCATGGACTAAAGGATGTGGAACCCCTTCAAGATGCTAAGGACAAAGGATTGGCTCAAGCTTCAAGCTCAAGACTCTTCATTTTATATTTTAGCGATCCAAGATCACATTGAGTCTATAGGAAAAACAATACTATCAAGAGGGGATGAGGTGTTGCTTAATGAGTTTCTTGCTCCACAGTGCTTAGTGATATGCTCCAAAAAACCCTCAACTACTTTATCACATCCACATATGACCTAAACCTAAAGTCAAACTCGGCCCCATCGATTCTTTCTATCCGGCGCCACCGAGTTCAGATGTCATAGCCACTGCCACAAACCCTAGGCAAATCGGTCTCACCGATAGGGATCTCGGTCTCACCGAGATGGGATTGTAATCTCTCTGCGTATGTCCATTATCAAAATCGGTCTCACCGAGTTTGTGCAATCGGTACTACCAAGATTACAATGCAAACTCTCTGGTTAACTTATTACCAAAATCGGTCCTACCGAGTTTGTGTAATCGGTCCTACCGAGTTTGCCTGACCAACTCTCTGGTTAGCTTATTACCAAAATCGGTCTCATCGAGTTTGTGTAATCGGTCTCACCAAGATTACGTTATGCCCTAACCCTAACCATATCAGTCCTACCGAGTTGCATTTCGGTCCCACCGAAAATCCTAACGGTCACGTTGTTTACTAAATCGGTCTGGCTGAGTTTGTTGGTTCGGTCCCACCGAGATTGGTAAATTGTGTGTAACGGTTAGATTTTGTGGGAAGGCTATATATACCCCTCCACCTCCTCTTCATTCGTGGAGAGAGCCATCAGAACAAACCTATGATGTCTACTACACAACCTTCTTCTTGTAGACGTTGTTGGGCCTGCAAGTGCACAAGTTTGTAGGACAGTAGCAAATTTCCCTCAAGTGGATGACCTAAGGTTTATCAATCCGTAGGAGGCGTAGGATGAAGATGGTCTCTCTCAAACAACCCTACAACCAAGTAACGAAGAGTCTCTTGTGTCCCCAACACACCCAATACAAGTGCAAAATAGATAGTAGATAAAGGTAATTGTAATCTGAAATTATAAAAACAGCAAGGTAATGAGCGATAAAAGTGAGCGTAAACGGTATTGCAATGATAGGAAACAAGGCCTAGGGTTCATACTTGCACTAGTGCAAGTTCTCTCAACAATAATAACATAGATAGATCATATAACAAGCCCTCAACATGCAACAAAGAGTCACTCCAAAGCCACTAATAGCGGAGAACAAACATAGAGATTATGGTAGGGTACAAAACCACCTCAAAGTTATTCTTTTGTATCAATCTATAAAAGAGTTCGTAGTAAAATAACATAAAGCTATTCTTTCCGCTCAATCCATCATAGAGTTCATACTAGAATAACACATTAAGACACAAATCAACCAAAACCCTAATGTCACCTAGATACTCCATTGTCACCTCAAGTATCCGTGGGCATGATTATACGATATGTGTCACACAATCTCAGATTCATCCAACCAACATAAAAGTACTTCAAAGAGTGCCCCAGAGCTACTACCGGAGAGTCAAGAACGTGTGCGAACCCCTATGCATAGGTTCCCAATGTCACGAAACCCGCAAGTTGATCACGAAAACATACATCAAGTGGCACATGATATCCCATTGTCACCACACATAATCACGGTAAGACATACATCAAGTGTTCTCATAAAAGACTCAATCCGATAAGATAACTTCAAAGGGGAAACTCAATTCATCACAAGAGAGTAGAGGGGGAGAAACATCATAGGATCCAACTACAATAGCAAAGCTTGGGATACATCAAGATCGTGCCATAGAGGGAACACGAGAGAGAACATGAGAGAGAGAGAGAGAGAGATCAAACACATAGCTACTGGTACATACCCTCCGCCCCGAGGGTGAACTACTCCCTCCTCGTCATGGATAGCACCGGGATGATGAAGATGGCCTCCAGTGATGGGATCCCCCTCCGGCAGGGTGCCGGAACAGGGCCCTGATTGGTTTTTGGTGGTTACAGAGGCTTGCGGCAGTGGAACTCCCGATCTATCTTCTGTTTTGGAAGTTTTAGGGTACGTAGGTATATATGGGTGCAAGGGGTACGTCGGAGGAGCTACAGGGGCCCCACGAGGCAGGGGGCGCGCCCACCCCCTGGGCGCGCCCCCACCCTCGTGAGCACCTCCCTTGGCTCCTGACGTGGGGTCCAAGTCCATCCGGTAGCTTTCCTTCCAAAAATAACTTCTCCAGTTGATTTTGTTCCGTTTTGACTCCGTCTGATATTCCTTTTCCTCGAAACACTGAAATAGGCATAAAACAGCAAATCTGGGTTAGGCCTCCGGTTAATAGGTTAGTCCCAAAAATAATATAAAAGTGGATAATAAAGCCCAATATTGCCCAAAACAGTAGATAAACTAGCATGGAGCAATCAAAAATTATAGATACGTTGGAGACGTATCAAGCATCCCCAAGCTTAATTCCTGCTCGTCCTCGAGTAGGTAAATGATAAAAAAGAATTTTTGATGCGGAGTGATACTTTGGCATAATTTCAATGTAAATCTTCTTAATTGTGGTATGAATATTCAGATCCGAAAGATTCAAGACAAACTTCATATTAACATAAAAATAATAATACTTCAAGCATACTAATCGAAGCAATCATGTCTTCTCAAAATAACTTGGCCAAAACAAAGTTATCCCTACAAAATCATATAGTCTGGCTAAGCTCTATCTTCATCACACAAAGTATTTAATCATGCACAACCCCGATGATGAGCCAAGCAATTGTTTCATACTTTAATAATCTCAAACTTTTTCAACTTTCACGCAATACATGAGCGTGAGCCCTGGACATAGCACTATAGGTGGAATAGAATGGTGGTTGTGGATAAGACAAAAAGGATAAGATAGTCTCACATCAACTAGGCATATCAACGGGCTATGGAAATGCCCATTAATAGATATCAATGTGAGTGAGTAGGGATTGCCATGCAACGGATGCACTAGAGCTATAAGTATATGAAAGCTCAACAAAAGAAACTAAGTGGGTGTGCATCCAACTTGCTTTCTCACGAAGACCTAGGGCACTTTTGAGGAAGCCCATCATTGGAATATACAAGCCAAGTTCTATAATGAAAAATTTCCACTAGTATATGAAAGTGACAACATATGAGACTCTCTATCATGAAGATCATGGTGCTACTTTGAAGCACAAGTGTGGTAAAAGGATAGTAGCATTGTCCCTTCTCTCTTTTTCTCTCATTTTTTTATTTTTTTATTTGGGCCTTTTCTCTTTTTTTATGGCCACTCTTTTTTTTATTTCGTCCGGAGTCTCATCCCGACTTATGGGGGAATCATAGTCTCCATCATCCTTTCCTCACTGGGACAATGCTATAATAATGATGATCATCACACTTTTATTTTTCTTACAACTCAACAATTACAACTCAATACTTAGAACAAAATATGACTCTATATGAATGCCTCCGATGGTGTACCGGGATATGCTATGAATCAAGAGTGACATGTATGAAAGAATTATGAACGGTGGCTTTGCCACAAATACAATGTCAACTACATGTTCATGCAAAAAAGCAATATGACAAAAGTAATGTGTGTCATATGAACGGAATGGTGGAAAGTTGCATGGCAATATATCTCGGAATGGCGATGGAAATGCCATGATAGGTAGGTATGGTGGCTGTTTTGAGGAAGGTATATGGTGGGTGTATGATACCGGCAAAAAGTGCACGGTATTAGAGAGGCTAGCAATGGTGGAAGGGTGAGAGTGTGTATAATCCATGGACTCAACATTAATCAAAAGAACTCATGCACTTGTTGAAAAAATTTAGAAGTCATCAAAAACCAAAGAATTACATGCATACTCCTAGGGGGACAGATTGGTAGGAAAAGACCATCGCTCGTCCCCGACTGCCACTCATAAGGAAGACAATCAATAAATAACATTGTGCTCCGACTTCATCACAAAGCGGTTCACCATACGTGCATGCTACGGGAATCACAAACTTCCACACAAGCATTCTTTGAATTCATAATCACCCCAACTAGCATTGCTTTGATATTATCACCTCCATATCTCAAAACAATTATCAAGCATCAAACTTATCTTAGTATTCAACGCACTCAAAAGAAAGTTTCACATATCTTGAATACCAAGTATATTATCTTTAAGCAAATTACCATGCTATTAAAAACTCTCAAAATAATCTATGTTAAGCATGAGAGACTAGCAATTTCTACAAAATATAACCACCATTGTGCTCTAAAAGATATAAGTGAAGCACTAGAGCAAATGACAAACTACTCCGAAAGATATAAGTGAAGATCAATAAGTAGTCGAATAATTATGCAACTATGTGAAGACTCTCCCAATTAATAATTTCAGATCTTGATACTTTACTCAAACAGCAAGCAAAGCTAAAGAAAACTACATTGCAAGGATAGCACAACTCATGTGAAGAAGCAAAAACTTAGGCTCAACCGATACTAACCGATAGTTGTTGAAGAAGAAAGGTGGGATGCCTACCGGGGCATCCCCAAGCTTAGATGCTTGAGACTTCTTGAAATATTATCTTGGGGTGCCTTGGGAATCCCCAAGCTTGAGCTTTTGTGTCTCCTTAATTCCTCTCATAGCATGGTTTCTCTATTTCTTATCAAAAGCTTCATTCACAGCAAACTCAACAAGAACTTGTGAGATAGGTTAGTATAAACTAATGCAAAACCATATCATCTTCTACTGTAACAAATCACTAACATTATTATTCAACATTTAATACTAAATGCCTCTGTATATTTAATACTCCTATCCTCAAATAGAATTATTAAACAAGCAAACATATGCAAACAATGCAAACATAACAGCAATCTGCCAAAACAGTACAGTCTGTAGAGAATGCACGAGTATCAATACTTCCCTGACTCCAAAAATTATGAACTAAAATTCCCACTGTAATAAATTTATCAGATCTCAATATGCAAAAAGACTCAACATTATACCATTCTCTGAATTTTCTAGGGATTTTTTGCAACAGCGGTAAACTATCTGTTTTCAAACAGCAACAAGTATACTAGCAAAATAAGCATGGCAAAGGCTATCCTTGACTTTTTTTATTGAAACTAAAGATGCAAAACATTATTCTAACTAACAGCAAGCAAAAACTAACAAAATAAAATGACGCTCCAAGCAAAACACATATCATGTGGTGAATAAAAATATAGCTCCAAGTAAAGTTACTGATGAACGAAGACGAAAGAGGGGATGCCTTCCGGGGCATCCCCAAGCTTAGTTGCTTGGGTGTCCTTGAATATTACCTTGGGTTGCCTTGGGCATCCCCAAGCTTAGGCTCTTACCACTCCTTATTCCAAGTCCATTGAATCTTTACCCAAAACTTGAAAACTTCAACCACACAAAACTCAACGCAAAACTCGTAAGCTCCGTTAGTATAAGAAAATAAAACCACCACTTAGGTACTGTAATGAACTCATCCTAAATTCACATTGGTGTTATATCTACTGTACCTCAACTTCTCCATGGTTCATACCACTTAATACTAGCCATAGATGCATCAAAATAAGCAAACAACACAATGAAAACAGAATCTGTCAAAAACAGAACAGTATGTAGTAATCTGTATCAAACGTATACCTATGGAACCCCAAATATTGTGAAATAAATTGCTGGACCTGATTAATTTGTCTATTAATCATCTGAAAAAAGGATCAACCTAAAAGCACTCTCCAGTAAAAAATGGCAGCTATTCTCGTGAGCGCTAAAGTTTCTGTTTTTCACAGCAAGATCATATAAACTTCACCCAAGTCTTCCCAAAGGTTCTACTTGGCACTTTATTGAAAAAAAGCTATAACACATGATTAATACAGTAGCATAATCATGTGGACACACAAAAACAGTAAGGATAAGTATTGGGTTGTCTCCTATCGGATTTCGGGTTCCGGTAGACCCTCTAGGTTCGAACACTGGGGTGCGCACGGAGATCTCGCCCTCTGCCTACCTGCACCTCGCCGCCTCGCTAGGATCTAAGCTATGAAAGGAACAACACAAGATACACAGGGTTTATACTAGTTCAGGCCACCATTGTGGTGTAATACCCTACTCTAGTTTGTGGTGTGGTGGATTGCCTCTTGGGCTGATGATGAACAATACAAGGAAGAACAACCTCGCGGGGGTCTGTTCTCGGATGGTGCGATGAACTGCTAGGGAGAGTTCAGTCGCTCTTTCTGCTGGTTTTTAGATGCCTCTACCTTGTGGGTGGCTAGTCCTATTTATAGGCAAAGGCCCTGGGCCTCTTCCCAAATATTGAGCGGGAAGGGCGCCAACAATTGGCCATTTTGAAGGGGAACATCCAGTACACTTATCCTGACTAAAGTTGGTCCTCGCCTGTCAAAGGCTCTGGTGGTGACGCCGGCTTGGGCTCCACAATGACTTCCTTCCTGCCGTTGCGACGGTCTTGGTCTTGTTGCACCGAAACGGATGCCTTTTGTCGGTGTCAAAACCGGCGGATCTCGGGTAGGGGGTCCCGAAATGTGCGTCTAGGCGGATGGTAATAGGAGACAAGGGACACGATGTTTTTACCCAGGTTCGAGCCCTCTCGATGGAGGTAAAACCCTACTCCTGCTTGATTAATATTGATGATATGGGTAGTAGAAGAGTGGATCTACCACGAGATCAGAGAGGCTAAACCCTAGAAGCTAGCCTATGGTATGATTGTTGTTCGTCCTATGGACTAAAACTCTCCGGTTTATATAGACACCGGAGAGGGCTAGGGTTACACAGAGTCGATTACAATGGGAGGAGATCTTCATATCGTATTGCCAAGCTTGCCTTCCACGCCAAGGAAAGTCCCATCCGGACACGGGACGGAGTCTTCAATCTTGTATCTTCATAGTCCGGGAGTCCGGCCAAAGGTCATAGTCCGGCCATCCGGACACCCCCTAATCCAGGACTCCCTCAGTAGCCCCTGAACCAGGCTTCAATGACGACGAGTCCGGCGCGCAAATTGTCTTCGGCATTGCAAGACGGGTTCCTCCTCCGAATACTTCATAGAAGATGTTGAACACAAGGATAGTGTCCGGCTCTATAAAATAAGTTCCACATGCCACCGTAGAGAGAATAATATTTGCACAAATCTAATCTGCTGACGTATTCCGCAGCGTGACATCACGCCACGACCAAGCTTTTTATTCAAATCGTTTTACTGTTCCACCTCAGCACGTTTAGCGAGGTGGTTTCCTTGGCACGTCTTGTCAAAGCAGAGATCGTGTCCCCTTATTCCGGGATTCTCATCAATACGGGCGTGGGTAACCCAACCGCGCCATTAACCGCGGCGCTTGGGAGATAAGCGAGTTTTATTAGGCCGGTGGGGGCTTGTAGTTTCGGCCGCCCATATAAGGGGATAAGAATCCACCCTTTCCATTCACGCCTTCTTCCTCCATTTCCTATTCGTCCCTGCGCGCTCGAGCTCCAACGCCCAAGCCCGCACTTCCCACCTCAACCTTCTCCAATCATGTCCGGAGCGGGAGGTAGATGGATGGCCTCCTCCGTCACGGAGGGGCAAATCAAAAAGCTGAGGAAGGCCGGATACCTGTCTGATGACATCGCGCACCGGCTTCCAGATGAGGGGCAACTCATCCCCACCCTCGGGCCCCATGAGAGGGTTGTATTTCTCCCCCATTTCTTCCGCAGACTGGGTTTTCCTCTTCACCCGTTTGTCCGGGGGCTCATGTTCTACTACGGCCTGGACTTCCACGATTTGGCCCCGAACTTCATCCTCAACATCTCGGCGTTTATCGTCGTGTGCGAGGCCTTCCTCCGCATCCAACCTCACTTTGGCCTATGGCTGAAGATCTTCAGCGTCAAGCCGAAGGTCGTGGGTGGCCGCCAAGAGGAGTGCGGAGGTGCCATGGTGGGCAAGATAGCCAACGTTACATGGCTCGAGGGCGCCTTCGTAGATACCATCAAAGGGTGGCAATCAGGGTGGTTCTATATTACCGAGCCGCGTGACCCTGAATGGGCAGCGGCCCCTGAATTCCGATCTGGTATCCCCACACGGCTCACATCTTGGAAAGAGACGAGCCTGTTGTGGGGTAATTCGGCGGAAGTGACCGGACTTCAAACCTGCATCAAAGACCTGATCAGGAAGTTTAAACTCGTCAACGTAGTCCAGGTCATGCTCTTCCGGTGGATTCTCCCGTGTTAACGATGGGCTTTCAGTTTGTGGGAGTTCGACCCGGCCCAGCACCAGACTCTGTCCTGGCTCTTCGACACAAAGCATGAGGATGCCTGGAAGGTGCTATTCAAGAGCTCCGAGGTCTCCCCTCCCGTCACCGAGGATCGCGGATTCTGCGCCGAGAGCCAAGCCAGCGCGGTGAGGTTAATTTTCCCTTTACGGGGTATTTGTTCTTCATAGATTTGATTATATGCGGGATCTAAACCCCCATCTCTTTAACAGGACTGGCAGAAGAAGGCCGGACAGATCAACTGTCCGGCTCCCTTGCCCGAAGACCCAGCGGACGCTCGCTTGACAAAGCTGCTGGTTCCGGCACCTCACGTGGTGCCGGAGAAGAAGGCCAAGAAGAAGGCCATGGGTACTCAAAAGAGTTCCCGGCACCTGGTGGTGTCGGATTCATCGCCCGACAACCCCGAGGCACCCTCTACCTCTGAGGACGAGGAGGAGGAAGAAGAAGAAGCCTCTCCCCCTCCAATGGGGGAAGGAAAGAAAAGGAAAGCCGCCTCAACTGGGGAGGCCGGAGGGTCCAAGAAGGGGAAGACCCTTCTGCCGGACTACGCCTCCAACGCCGAAGACGGCGGGGAGGAATGGCCATCCAGGGTCAAGCCCCTGGCAAAATCGTAAGTGTCCGGTTACCCGAATGACTTATGGCGCTCCTCTATTATTCGATAGCTTCTGACGCCGATTTTAATTGTGCAGTCCGCCCAGAGCTCAGCTCGAAGATTCGACAAGCGGCTCCTTGGAATCGTCGGATGTGAATAGTGCTTCACTTCCGACGGCCTCCTCCCCTCTCCCTATGGACGACGCTGAGGCGGAGTCCCGAAAGGGACTAAACCAGGAGGAGGTGGTCCTGGAGGCGCCGCAAGGCGACCTCCCGGACTCCCGGCCCAAAGGGGGTAAAGCCCCAGAGGGATCCAAGTCCGGCCCCGGGCCAGACACTGCTCCGGAGCCATCAACGGCTCCAGAGTCCGACAGGCGGCGCCTTCGTAAGAAGGGCAAGCCTACGACGCCGGCGACCTCCGTCCATCTGGAGGCGCCGGACAATTTGCTGGAGGTGCTTAACGGCGCCTCCATCAACGACGAACACCGCACTATTATGAGTGCGGTGATTCAGAAGGTTCAGTCCGCCAAGAGCGGGCTGACAGAAGCCTGTACAAGTCTGTTAACAGGCTTTGAGGTATGTGTTCAAAAACATATAAAATTTTACCGCATAGATAGTAGCCCCTGATGCTCAGTTCGGTGTTCGGGAAGAAAAGCTGAGCTGAGGATCGAAAAAGATATACGCAGGAGTCTAACAAAGATATGTCAATATGGGAATGCAGTCTGCGCTGCTGACCTCAGCCGCACTGACTGCGCAGGTCAATGCATTGAAGGAGAACCTCGAGCGGTCCGACAACGAGCTCGGCCGTGCCAAGAAGCAGCTCGAGGACAAGGAGGGTATGTAATACCGCATGTAAATGTATATAGAAATACTTGGTTGCAAATAATGAGAGGACCAACGTAAATGTTGCAGGGGCCACGGCCGAGGTGGCGACCCTGAAGGAGGCGGTCTCCAAGGCCGAAAATAGTGCGGCCTTGGAGCGCGCCGAGCGAGAGAAGCAGGAGGCGCGGGTGGCAGAGGTGCTGCGAGAGCTCCAGGCTCTCGTGGAAAAACACGAGAGTTTGGAGCGTGACTCGAAGACTCGAGAGTCCGAGATCGCCTTGGCTCTTGAGAGTGCCAAGACTGCTAAGGCCGAAGCCCAGAGGGACCTCCAGGAGATCGAGGCGATGAAGAAGATAGCGGCGGGTAAGGCATTCTTTATGCAAAGCAAGAATATAAAAGTAAATTATTTGTTACTTACCCGAATCTGGAGCTCTCCAGGAGCGTTCGCCGATTTGCCCCGTAGTGTGTCTGATGCTGCCGCATTCTACCGAGCCGAAGAGGGGAGCTCGACGGAAAAGGTGTTCTGGTCTTAGTATGCTGATGCCGAACATCCGGTGCCCCTGAGCGACCAGCTGAAGCAGCTGGTCGAGCTCCACAAGGTGGCCGAACAGGCCATGAAGGTCCTCATAGTTCGGCTATGGCCTAGAGAAGCCATGCATGGGAGCTACTTCGGTCTGGTGCGGCGGCTGGTGGACGCGTGTCCGTGGATTGAGGTCATCAAGCGCTCCGTCTGTATCGAAGGTGCCCGTTGGGCCCTTGCCCGTGCTAAAGTGCACTGGGGCAAGCTAGATGCTGAGAAGCTTTTGACAGACGCGCCACCACCGGGCAAGGAGTATCGCACGCCCGAGATGTATTATAAGGGCGTCCTGAAGGGTGCCCACCTTATAGTAGACGAATGCTCCAAAGATGTAATTTTTTAGTAGACTCGCATATGTTATCATGTACGCTGAAAACTTTGTTCATATGCGTTAAGCAACGCTTTGTTAATTTAAAATATTACCTTCTGTGTGGTCGTTTATCAATTCTGAGAGATGCAAGTCGTCGGCTTCTACCCCCATGCCACGAGTGTTGGGTGTTCGGGATAAACCTGAGCGCTCTTGTTCCCATTCTTGGGTCCATCTAGGGAGGCGCTCAGCACAGCGAACCAGGCCATCGGACTTATAATGCTTTATCACTCTCACTTAGCCATAGAATTCTATAATTTTAAATTTCGGCGAAGCCCCTAGTATTCGGAAGACCGAGTTCGGGGCGCTATCCATGCCTAGGCCGGATAAGTCCGGCTCCTCACTCTAGGTGGCATAAGTCTTTAAGGACTCGAAAAACCTCGCGAATAGCGACCGGTCTCTCGCACTATCATGACAGTCAGTTTTAGCTTTCTCTACTGAGGTGTTAACCCAGCTCAACTGGGGCACAATTGCAGTAGTTCTCCCAGCGCTACCTTAGCCAACATTGCGGAACGTAAGGTACCAAAACATGGGAGCCGGGCAAACCCAACTATTGACCAAAGACATGATTCGGAGCCGATGCATATAGTGCTATAAGTTCGGGGTGCCGCACTCATGAGAGTGTTCGGTCTTCTCACACCATGTTATGGGGTGCTTAAGCCCCTGGTGTATTGGCCGTACCAAAGTGTACGGTTGCATAATGTCATGGCTGAACACATTTGTATATAAAAAATAGATGAGTACAATAATAGATAAGAGTTATGTATTGTTTATTAAAAAAGGGCTGCTATGAAAGCAGAACGATACAAGTAGTGTGATAAGCAAGAGATGGGATTATTTAACATGTCCCCCTCCAGGGGCAAGCTGCGGGACTTTAAATAAAACAGGTATTAAGCTCATTATAGAGACCACCTGGACATTTGACGCAGCTTGTTCTCTCCCTGGCTATTGCATCGTGTGTTCGACGAGTGTATTGCCGGACAGGCCTTCCGAATAGTTGCGTCCTGAAAGTGTATAATAAGGAAATGGCGGAATAGGGAGCCCCTTCGTGCGGTTGAGACGCATTCTGGGCGTGCCATAGTTGTGCCCCTCCCCTTATGCCCATGGTATCTCTAAGGCATAATTATGTACGCGTGGTACCGATATCATCATCCGGCAAGGGCTGGGGTTGGGGCCGCACTGCTATGCTTGCTCGGAACGTGCCAGCCGGATTTGTGGTAGGTTACTTCAGGCTCGCTTGACGTTGTCCGGACGTTTGACACCTGGATTGGAGAATTGCCTTGAGAGGCTACTCTGTACTTCCGCCGTCAGGGTCGCCGTGTGCTCCTCCGTTCGGAGAGAGCATTCGGTGTTTCCATTTACCGTGATGACTCCGTGAGGTCCTGGCATCTTGAGCTTGAGATATGTGTAGTGTGGCACCGCATTGAATTTTGCAAATGCGGTTCGTCCGAGCAGGGCGTGATAGCCACTGCGGAATGGGACTATGTCGAAGATTAACTCTTCACTTTGGAAATTATCCAGGGATCCGAAGACCACTTCGAGTGTAACCGAGCCTGTACAACTGGCTTCTACACCTGGTATGACGCCTTTAAAGGTTTTCTTTGTGGGTTTAATCCTTGAGGGATCGATACCCATTTTCACACTGTATCCTGATAAAGCAGGTTCAGGCTGCTGCCGCCGTCCATTAGGACTCTGGTGAGGTGAAATCCGTCGATAATTGGGTCTAGGACCAATGCGGCAAATCCACCATGATGGATGCTAGTGGGGTGGTCCCTTCGATCAAAAGTGATCGGGCAGGAGGACCATGGGTTGAACTTTGGGGCGACTGGCTCCAACACATAGACGTCCTTGAGAGCACGCTTCCGCTCCCTTTTGGGGATGTGGGTTGCGTATGTCATGTTCACCGTCCGCACTTGCGGGGGGAATCCCTTTTGTCCTCTGTTGTTCGGCGGCCAGGACTCCTCCTTGTAATCGCTATGCAACCCCTTGTCTCTGGTTTCGGCACTTAACTTGCCTGCCTGCTTGAACACCCAACAATCCCTGTTGGTGTGGTTGGCTGGCTGTTCGGGGGTGCCGTGTATCTGGCACGAGCGATCGAGTATCCTGTCTAAACTGGATGGGCCCGGAGGGTTTCTTTTGAATGGCTTCTTCCGCTGACCGGGTTTAGAGCCTCTGAATCCGGCACTGACTGCCGTATCTTCAGTATTGTCGCCGTTAATGCGACACTTGTACTTGTTGCGACGTGACCTGCCATTGTTGTCCTTGGTATCCGAATTGCCAGGGCTCTTGGTTATGTTATTGCTACGAGCTAGCCAGTTGTCTTCTCCCGCACAAAAGCGGGTCATGAGTGTCGTGAGGGCTGCCATAGATTTCGGCTTTTCCTGTCCTAGGTGCCGGGCAAGCCATTCATCTCGGATGTTGTGCCTGAAGGCTGCAAGGGCCTCGACGTCCGGACAGTCGACTATTTGATTTTTCTTGGTTAGGAACTGTGTCCAGAATTGTTTGGCCGATTCCTCTGGCTGCTGGATTATGTGGCTTAGGTCATCGGCGTCTGGTGGTCGCACATAAGTGCCCTGGAAGTTGTCAAGGAATGCAGATTCTAGGTCCTCCCAGCAACTAATTGACTCTGCTAGCAGGCTGTTAAGCCAATGTCGAGCAGGTCCTTTAAACTTGAGCGGGAGGTATTTGATGGCGTGTAGATCATCACCATGGGCCATGTGGATATGAAGGAGATAATCCTCGATCCATACCGCAGGATCTGTTGTGCCATCGTATGATTCGATGTTTACGGGTTTAAAGCCCTCGGGGATTTGATGATCCATTACTTCATCTGTGAAGCATAGTGGGTGTGCGGCGCCCTTGTACTGGGCTATATCATGACGCAGCTCAGATGAGCTTGGTCTGTTGTATTCGGCCTGGCCGTATTTATCATGTCCGGCGTGACGGCTAGCGTCACGTGAAGCCGGGCGCCCACGCGATCCGTAGATCGATCTTGTTTGCCTTGCCTTATTCTCCAATATGTCCTGCAGGTCTGTTGTGTCTCCCCGCACTCTGGTATGTTTCGAGTGGTGCCGGGGTGCGGCTTGGGTCGAGGGCCTGAAGGCCTCTCTGTCGCGGCCACGGGGTGGCCGATCGGGCGCATCGTACGCTGGTGATGTAGGTTTAGTTGCTTCGTCCTCAAGTTGGGGTAGCAGCCTGCGCTTTGGGTAGCTCTTGGAGGGGCGTTCGAGTTTATACTCCTCGGCCGCCAGGACTTCGGTCCATCTGTCGGCTAGCAAGTCTTGGTCAGCTCTAAACTGCTGCTGTTTTTTCTTGAGGCTGCTTGTCGTGCCCATAAGCCTGCGTTGAAACACTCTTGTTCGACGGGATCCTCTGGCACGACGAATTCGTCATCGTCGAGGCTTGCCTCGTCTTCGGAGGGAGGCATATAATTGTCTTCCTCGACCTCTCTGTCGGCCGCTCTCTCTTGAGGGCTGGCTCCTTCGTCCTCCTGCACTGAATCCTGCTGGAGGGGGTTGTCTTCGGCACTGTCCGGCGTGTTGTTATCTCCGGTGCCGGAATCGCCATTTTTGCTTTGGCGGGATTTAGAGCGGTGCCGCTGACGTCGGCGCTTGGGTTGCTTCTTGGAGGGGTCGTCCTCCGTTTTTTCATCGCCATCCCCTGCTTTGGGGGTGTCCACCATGTATATGTCATATGACGAGGTGGCTTTCCAGTTCCCTATAGGTGCTGGTTCTTGATCGTCTCCTTCATCGGGGTCCATACCATCGATGTCTTCGGAGTCAAAGTCGAGCATGTCGGTTAAATCATTGATAGTGGCTACGAGGTGGGTGGCGGGTGGGCTTCGAATTTCTTCGTCGTCCGCATCCTAACCATGCTGACTGTAATCCGGCCAAGGCTCTCCTGACAGAGAGAGAGAGACTTTAGTGAATTCAGGATATCGCCAAAGGGCGAGTGCTGAAAGACGTCCGTGGCGGTGAACTCCATGATCGGATCCCAATCGGGTTCGATCGGAAGAGGTGCGGAATATAGGTTGTCCGGAGCGGAGTCCGGCACCTTGGAGTCACGGGCCCTGCAAAGGACTAGGCTGGTATTCGGCTCTATTGCCGTAGAGATTGCGGCTCCCGGGGTGGCGTCCAACCGTCCATCCCCGACTAGCGCAGTCGGCTCCGAGCTAACGATCGAAGCGGACTCCTGAGCGGCACTCTGGGCGCTGTCCGGCGGCAGAGTTAGATCATGCCCATCGGGACAGAGCAGCACGCTCGGCCGTGGCTCGAATCCATCGAAGATCAAGTCCCCGCGGATGTCGGCCGTGTAATTTAAGCTTCCAAACCAGACCTGATGGCCAGGGGCGTAGCTTTTGATCTACTCCTGATGGCCAAGCGAGTTGGCCCATAGTGCGAAGCCGCCCAATACGAAGATCTGTCCGGGGAGAAAAGTCTCACCCTGGACCGCGTCGTGGTTGATGATCAAAGAAGCCATCGGGCCTAAAGGTGATGACACACAGGAACTCTCAATGAAAGCACCAATGTAGGTGTTAAAACCGGCGGATCTCGGGTAGGGGGTCCCGAACTGTGCGTCTAGGCGGATGGTAACAGGAGACAAGGGACACGATGTTTTTACCCAGGTTCGGGCCCTCTCGATGGAGGTAAAATTCTACTCCTGCTTGATTAATATTGATGATATGGGTAGTACAAGAGTGGATCTACCACGAGATCAGAGAGGCTAAACCCTAGAAGCTAGCCTATGGTATGATTGTTGTTCGTCCTATGGACTAAAACTCTCCGGTTTATATAGACACCAGAGAGGGCTAGGGTTACACAGAGTCGGTTACAATGGGAGGAGATCTTCATATTGTATCGCCAAGCTTGCCTTCCATGCCAAGGAAAGTCCCATCCGGACACGGGACAGAGTCTTCAATCTTGTATCTTCATAGTCCGGGAGTCCAGCCAAAGGTCATAGTCCGGCCATCCGGACACCCCCTAATCCAGGACTCCCTCACCTTTGCTTGATGCTCTCGCCTGCGCCTGCTCCCTTTGCACCAAAGAGGAAAGGAGGACACTGCGCGGGCTGGAGCCTGCCTGGCGCCCTTGGTCGTCATGGCTTGCGTCATGGGAACCTCGTGAGGTACCCCACCTTGATCTCTCCGCCTCCTCGCGAGGCAGCCTGACGAGGCCATGCCTGAGGAAGCTCCCCGTCGTCCGCCCCGCGAGGCTTGGCCTCTCGCGAGGGTCTTGAGCTCGTGCTGATGAAGATGGGTCGTGCTGGGCCGCCCCTTGAGCTACGCCGCAGGCCGCAGGCAGGCAAGTCTAGGGACCCCCGTTCCCAGAACGCCGACAGTAGCCCCCGGGCCCAAGGCGCGCCCGGACTTGGCTGAGCAGAGAAGCGAAGGGGCAAGTGCGAAGCGCCACGGGCCCTAACAGCCTGCGGCCTCGGGCGCCGCGTGGCAGTTTATTGGACGTGGATGCCTTAGCAACTGCGTGAATCGACAAAAGAGCGGCATCTGTCTAGGCTTTGCTTCCCTTGCTTCCTCCAGTCATTGCCCAGATCCCCTTTCTTGCACCCTTCCTTCCTGCCTCTGAAATCTTCAGATCTACTTCGACCGCGTGCCCTAGCAAGACATGGCGCCTCGCCAGACCCCGACCGGAGCTTGGTACTCACCCGCCTTGGACTCGCCGAATGTGTCGGAGACGAGCCTTGCCCGGGTGCGCCGGATGGTGGCGGCGCAAGGCATCGACGGGGCAGAGGCGTTCAAGGCCGGCTCCGCCCTTCCCGAGGGCCAAGGGAGCACCTTCTATCCGCTCTTCGTCAGCGCCATTGCTGTCGGTCTGGTGCCTCCCTTTTCTGAGATTTTCTTCTCTGTCCTCCGCCATTACAAACTGCAAGCTCTGCACCTCCACCCCAACTCTATTCTTCTTCTAGCGATCTTCGCCTACTATTGTGAGGCTCACATCGGGGTGCAGCCCTCAGTGGCCTTGCTGCGCCACTACTTCTCCCTCCGGACCTCTCGTGGTCCCATCTCCGCGTGCGCGAGCTTTGTCGCGTATGGCAGCTCCAACGCCATCTCGAAGCCCGGGAAGAGGATTGAGGGCTTCAAGAGCAAGTGGGTCATGGTAGATGCTGTGCGCATCCACCCTCGGCTGATTCTGCCCACGGAGCACCCCATGAGCTCCGATGATTGGTCTCGCGTGGAACTCATGGACCCCCGCGCGAAGCCGGTGCTGGAGAAGATGGACGCGGATCTGAGGTCGGGCAACATGGCGGCGGCAAAGCTGACCGGTGGGTCGCTCCTGAGGGAGTTCCTGGAGCACCAGGTGGCCCCGCTTCGTCAGTACTCGCTTCCGCTGTGGAGGCCCAGCCCAAGCCCCGCAGGCTTGGCCGACGAAGATCTGGCTGCGGTCCTCCAATCTTTGGTCGGGGGAGACGTGGCGAGGCTGGAGGGCGCCCCTGTACCCCTGTTCCTTCGAGATGATTGGGAGCAGGCGGTGGACTCCATGCCCGTCTTCAATGGGGACAGGCCCGTGCCCACGGAGGTTCCCGAGGACCCGGCGGCCCTGGCGGTGGTGAACGTGTCCTCCGGCGACTCCAGCGAAGAGGAGGAAGAAGAGGAGCGGGAAGAAGGGCCCGACTCTGAGGCTACCGACGGGGAGTTGAGAGCGCCCCTCCCCCGGTGCAGGTCCCGCGCTCTCCGCCTCTTACCGAGCGACGACGAGGATGGCAACGAGAGGGGCGGCGAGAGCTTGCCCTCGATCCCGAAGAAGGACAGGACTGGGCTGGTCCCCCGCGGGTCTGCCCCGGCTCTGAGGCGATCCGCAGACGCGCCTCCTGCTCCCGGGCCTCTCGAGGCTAATCCCTGCAGCCGGCTCTTGGGCTTCAAGTATGGCCGGAGGTTGCTCGAGCTCGCGAGCGATGACCAGTAAGTGCTTGATTCTTGTTTTATTCCCTGTCTTGTCACTGAGGCTTGATGCCTGTATCTCTTGGCTAGGCTGGCGCCTGCGGTGAAGAAGCTGAAGGGGGCTCCTGAAGTTCCGTCTGGGGCAGCGCCTCTGCCCGCGAAAGAAGGTGACTACAAGGCATGGTCCTCTCCTGCCCGGTCGTCCTCGCGAGGCCTGGTGGAGCTGGCTGGGGCGAGCTCAGCCCCCATGGCCCAAGTGACTCCTGAGGTATCCTTGCCTGATGCCACCGCCATAGCTGTTGGGGCTCAGCAGGTCCCGCCTCAGGATACTGTGGTTACACTGCCGTCCTCTCCTCCTACTCCACCAACTGTTGTCTCTCCGACTCCTCCCACTGTCCTGGATCATGCTACTGTTGAACTAGACCGGCTGCGGCAAGATCTTCTGGGCGCCGACCCTCGCTTGGTGGCCGGGCGCTTGGAGCTGGCTTCTGGCTGGATTCGCTCTGACGCTTCGATTCGAGCGGCGCTGGTTCAGGCCTTGACGACTTGCAACAAGGAGAAGCTGGCCATCCTTGGGGCGAAGGCTGCTCGCGACGCCGCCTTGGGGGAGGTGGACGATGCCCGAGGTCGCTGCAAGGCGCTGGAGAGCGAGCTGCAGGGCCTGCGGGACCAGCTTGCCAAGGAGGCCCGCATTCGCCAAGAGAAGGAGGAAGACATGAAGGCCCGCGAGGCGGCCGTCAAGGACCGAGACGCCAAGCGTAACAAGCGCCGTGACCGCCTAGGCACACTGGAGCAGGAGTTGGAAGCGAAGAAGGTCGAGCTGGACGGCAAGGTGCGGGTCCTCGCCGAGGACCGCGAGGCCTTCACGGAGATGGAGGTGAAGGCTCGCACCTTGCTGAGGTCGCTTTACGACAGCGACCTGGAAAGCCCGCTGGCCGGCACCGAGGACGACCCCGCCAAGCTTCTCCCCTTCTTGATCCGTGCTCTTGAATATGTCACCCTTGGCCTTGGCCCTATGGCTGAGGCCGAGGCACATGTCCTGTCTTCTGCAGTGCTGACGCGGGTCCTTACCCATGTCTACCTTCGCGATCCCGACGTCGACCTCGACAGCCTGCTGGAGCCAGCGAGCGGCGAGCTTGCCGCTGCCGCTGCTGAGGCCGTGAAGGGTCGTGCGGAGGCTCTGCTGGCGAAGTTCCAGGCCTTCAGAACCAAGCCGAAGTGAGGCGCTGCCGGTCCTGCGGCTTCACAAGGCGAACTCGCTCCGCGCAGCTCCGCCGCCAACAAATGACTCCGTTGTGGCTCCTATTCTGCTTTTAGCTCCTGCAACATGCATCATGCCTCGGGGAGGCGTTTAAACTTGTGTTTGGTGTTGTGATAACAGTTATGGACTGTAATATTTGCTTTTGAATTCCTTGAGATTTGCGCTTTTCCTTCCTAGTTGCTTATGTTCTACGCCGGCAGAGCCCGGCCCCGCACATACCTCAGTCGCCGTTAGCCCCGACCGGAAACCAGGATGGGACCAAGGAGTGAGGGGCTACGTGACAAGTTAGGCTCCTGAGTCGCGATTCTCAAGAGTCCCCCTTGGCGCACAAACAGCAAGTAGGTAGGTGAGATGTGTGGGTGAATCTACCATTCTATGTCTGCAGAGCCCGGCCCCGTGCATACCTCAACCGTTGTTAGCCTTTCGGAACTAAGGAGTGAGGGGCTACGTGACCAGTTAGGCTCCTGAGTCGCGATGCTCAGGAGTCCCCCTTGACGCTCAAACAGCCTTTGTACCTTGGCTCCACTCGAGGAGGGACGTGCGACGAACCAGGCCCGAGGGGCCTGGCTGGGTGGTGTGCGTCTGGGTGTGACCCAGGCGTAGCCCCCGTGCCCAGCCCCCTTGCGCGGCACTCCCGAGGGGAGGCGTTGCGATGAGGCCAGACACTGAGCTCTGGGCTCCCTGAGGTTGATGCGGCCGGGGGCCACCCTCAGTTGTTTATCACCAGCGCGGAGCATAGCGCTTCCGTATGTGTACGGGCATAGCCGCTCCTCGGCGGTGTTGTCATCCAGCACGGAGCATGGTGCTTCCACTGGTGTGTGGGAGGGGGCTCCCCTCCGGGAGGAGCCCCCGGGGTGTGTACAGCCCCGCCCTGACACGTGGCTGGCATGGTAGGGCCTGATGAGGTGTATCTGGGTACCCGTGAGCCAGCACGGGACTCACGGGGTCCTACCTCAAGGTGGGTTGCGCCTGGCACTGGGCCTTAACTTGTGATGTGTTCCTGCAAATTTGGTTAGATGCCGACGCTCTACGTCCTTGGGTCCCGGCCCTCGAGCAGGTCTCAGGCATCGCTGGTATACCAGGTCGCGATGCCGTGGACAAGGCCAGAGGGTGAGGGCTGGAGAGCCAGTAGGAGCCCATGAGTCGCGATGCTCAGGTACCCCCCCCCCCTTAACGTGCAAGCGGCCGACATGAAGGGAGAAGAGGTGTCGTGGACAGGCATCAAATAACAAGCATGATGGGTCGAACGCATGGCCCGAAAATAAACGCAAGAGGGGTACATGCCGCTGGGTCTGACCCGAGCGACTTGGGGATGATGCAGCCCGAGGGGCGCCCCCAACAAAGTAAGCTAGGAACATAAAGTAAAAAAGGGGATACATGCCGCAGGGACGGACCCACGCAGCCTGGGAATAATTTAGCCCTGGGGGCGCTCCCAGCTGGAAACGAAACTTGAAGGATGTCACCTGATAGCGTTGAAGACGAAGGGGTGTTGAAGTAGCGGACATCGTGGGCTGCGGAAGCCGATCTTCACGAGCCCCCAGGCCCCAGAGCCTCGGGAGGTTCCGGAGGCGCTGGTGGCTCCTCGTGGACCATCTCCATCTCCGCTAGGACTGCAGAACACCTGGCCTCCTGAGCCTCCAGGATGCTCCCCATGAGGCGCTGGTACGTGGCGGCCGTGTTCGGCAAGCCGTAGGGCATGCGAACATAGCTGTGGGGTGGGCCTTCGTAGCGCCCCACGTGTGAGGGCCAGAAGCGCTCCTGAGAGGCGGCTCAGTTGAGCCCTGGGATGTTGATGCAGACGCGCAGCCCACCATCCTCGCCTGGATGGGGAGCTGCAGCGGGTAAGCGGCGGCTGCCACTCATGACACTTGACTCCTGCAACTCCTGTGTGATCTGACTAACGAACTCCTGAGGGTTTGGTCCTCCTTGCCTTGCTCCTTCTTGAGGGAAACGTGCTTTGAAACACGCCTCCAAGTGGTGCCCAAGCGCCTCCCTCATGACCTTAGCAAGGTTGGTGGCCCTCCAGGAGGGAGCCCCCGAGCCTTGCTTGAGGAGGGCGCCGGGCGCACCTTCCTATGCGACAGAAGGAGGTGCCCCCTGAGCAGGCGCACACCCTGAGGGGCCTGCCTCCTGAGCGGTCGGGCCTGGCGATGTCTTCTTCTTCTTGGGAGCGGTCTCAGGGAGCCTCCCGCTCCCGCGATCTAGGTCTTCAAGCGATGCGGCCTGAAAAGCTCGCTCCAGGGAGCACACTGCGTCTCTTTCTTCACAAGGCACCGTGATGACTCCGCCGCTTCCTGGCATCTTGAGGACGTTGTAGCCGTGATGAGTCACGGCCATGAACTTGGTGAGAGCTTGGTACCCGAGGATGGCGTTGTATGACAAGAAAATGTGGGTGACATCGAAGTCGATGAGCTCGGTGCGATAGTTGTCGCGCGCCCCGAAGGTGACAGGGAGGCAGACCTGCCCAATCGGAACCGTGGAGCCATCGGTGACTCCGAAGAAAGGCTTGGTTGGCTGAAGCTGATTGTAAGGCACTTGGAGATTGTTGAATGTCTCTACGGATAGGACGTTGAGCCCTGCCCCGCCGTCGATGAGGGTCCTGGTGACTTGCATGTTGCTGATGATTGGGGAGCAAAGCATCAGGAGGACTCCGGCTGTGGCCGCGCACTTGAGCTGATCCGCTGAGCTGAACGTGATGGCGCACATTGACCACCTGAGAGGGCGCGTGGCTTCGAGCTTGGGGAGGACTGCATTCACTTCGCAGGCGAACTGCTTGAAGATGCGTTGAGAGGCTGGGGCTTGAGCTCCACCCAGGATGCCGGCGATCGCGCGCGGCTCCTGGAAGCCCCCAGCCCCCTCGTCCTGGGGATGGTCCTCGTTTCTCCTTGGCTGCGGCGGCAGAGGAGGGAGGTCTGCATTTCCTTGCGGACGATCCTCGTGAGGCTGATCCCTCCAGTCTCGCTCGCGAGGCTGATCCTGCTAGCGATCCTCGCGAGGTCGGTCGCGCCACCCTTGGCGAGGGCCGCGGTCTTCCAAGTGTCCTGCGTTCCTTCCTCCTCCTCGGCCGTAGCCTCGATCATTGTGGTCGAGGCGTCGGCCGATCCTCCCTTCTCGCACGGCTCGGAGCTCTTGACATTCGTTGGTGTTGTGGGTGTGGAGGTCGTGGTACACACAGTACCGACTGCCCTTGGAAGACTCGGGTTGGTCTCTGCCCCGCTTGGTGTCTGGTTCTGCCGCGAGCACGGCAACCCCCTTGCGCTTCACGTCCTTGGCCTTGGATTTCTTCTCTTCTGGGTCTACGGCTGGCAGCTCGAGGAGGGAAAGGCGCCCTTCCTCAGCCCTGGAAGTGCACAGATCTTCATGCATCGCCAGTTCCTCCTTCGTCTTGACGTCACGCACACCGTCAGAGAAGGCTGAGATGATGGCCTCCTCGGTCACCTTGGGAATCTTGAGGCGTGCGTTGTTGAAGCGCTGGATGTACTTCTGCAGGGTCTCCCCTGGTTGCTGCTTGATGCGGCGCATGTCGCTCACGGCAAGTGGCCGGTCGCGAGTACCTTGGAAGTTGGCGATGAAGGGGGTGCGCATCTTGTCCCAGGAGGAGATCGTGCCAGGAGCCAGGTTCAGGAGCCAGGTGCGGGCCCCGTCCTTGAGTGCCATGGGAAACCAGTTCGCCATGACCTTCTCGTCCCCGTTGGCGGCTTCGATGCCCAGCTCGTAGAGCTGGAGGAACTCCGCAGGGTCGGCCGTGCTGTCATAGCGATGAGGCAGGTCTGGCTTGAATTTGTCGGGCCACGCGATGCTGCGCAGCTCGGTGGTGAAGGCGCGGCAGCCTGCTGTGGCCATGGGAGGCCTTTGGTGATGAAGAGCTTGGTCTTGTGGGTCCCCATGCGCTGCAGCTGGGAGCGGCGCGGGGTCTTGGCATGCTGGAACAGGAGCGTGGTCGTGACAGGCCGGAGTAGGGAGCACTCGGGCAGCTTCTTGGGGGCGAGGGACCTCTTGGCAACTCTGCTCTTGCCACGCTGGCGCCGGACGGAGTGGGTTCCGCCCGGGGGCCACGCGCCTTCGGGCCAGGGCGCCTTCTTGAGGGGGAGGCGGCTGAGGCGCCCCGCAGCTTTATCGCCCGCGCAGGGCGGGGCGCGGTGCAGCGAGAAGGACGCCGTGGGGGAGCCCCCTGCAGCGTGGACGAGTCGGCGACGCGGTCAAGCCACTCTTCGTAGACGTCGTCGACTGGGCGGTAGCGCAGGATCTCGTTTGCCGCGATGAGCGCAGCTCGAGCCTCCATGGGCGCGCGGAGTGCGCGGGACAAAGAACCAGCTGGGGTGAGTGAGGGCGTAGCAGTGCGGCCGTCTCGCCTCACGGACAGATGCTGGGACGATGCTTGCTGCTCGTTCCCCATCGGGCCGGTGGCGGCGTTGACGGCAGGCGACGGGGAACGGCGGGGGCGACTGCCGACGGGGGCCATCTGGGCGACGCGAGAAGCGAGAGCGGCTCGGCGCTCGGCGCGGGCCCAACGAGCGTCTGACATGGATGCGATGGTTGGTGAAGAACAGCGCGGCGGAAGACGAATCCTGGCGCACCCCTACCTGGCGTGCCAAATGTCGGATTTCGGGTTCCGGCAGACCCTCTAGGTTCAAACACTGGGGTGCGCGTGGAGATCTCGCCCTCTGCCTACCTGCACCTCGCCGCCTCGCTAGGATCTAAGCTATGAAAGGAACAACACAAGAGACACAGGGTTTATACTAGTTCGGGCCACCATTGTGGTGTAATACCCTACTCTAGTTTGTGGTGTGGTGGATTGCCTCTTGGGCTGATGATGAACAATACAAGGAAGAACAGCCACGCGAGGGTCTGTTCTTGGCTGGTGCGATGAACTACTAGGGAGAGTTCAGTTGCTCTTTCTGCTGGTTTTTAGATGCCTCTACCTTGTGGGTGGCTAGTCCTATTTATAGGCAAAGGCACTGGGCCTCTTCCCAAATATTGAGCGGGAAGGGCGCCAACAATTGGACATTTTGAAGGGGAACATCCAGTACACTTATCCTGACTAAAGTTGGTCCTCGCCTGTCAAAGGCTCTGGTGGTGACGCCGGCTTGGGCTCCAGAATGACTTCCTTCCTGCCGTTGCGACGGTCTTGGTCTTGTTGCACTGAAACGGATGCCTTTGCTTGATGCTCTCGCCTGCGCCTGCTCCCTTTGCACCAAAGAGGAAAGGAGGACACTACGCGGGCTGGCGCCCGCCTGGCGCCCTTGGTCGTCATGGCTTGCGTCATGGGCACCTCGTGAGGTACCCCACCTTGATCTCTCCGCCTCCTCGCGAGCCAACCTAACGAGGCCGTGCTTGAGGAAGCTCCCTGTCATCCACCCCGCGAGGCTTGGCCCCTCGCGAGGGTCTTGAGCTCGTGCTGATGAAGATGGACCGTGCTGGGCCGCCCCTTGAGCCACGCCGCAGGCCGCATGCAGGCAACTCTGGGGACCCCCGTTCCCAGAACACCGACATCTCCCAACAAGCGCTTTTCTTTAATGCCTTTTTAGCTAGGCATGATGATGGCAATCATGCTCACATAAAAGATAAGAATTGAAACATAAAGAGAGCATCATGAAGCATATGACTAGCACATTTAAGCCTAACCCACTTCCTATGCATAGGGATTTTGTGAGCAAACAACTTATGGGAACAATACTCAACTAGCATAGGAAGGTAAAACAAGCATAACTTAAAGATTTTGAACACAGGAAACTTGGCATTATTGCAATTCCTACAAGCATATGTTCCTCCCTCATAATAATTTTCAGTAGCATCATGAATGAATTCAACAATATAACCAGCACCTAAAGCATTCTTTTCATGATCTACAAGCATAGAAAATTTACTACTCTCCACATAAGCAAGATTCTTCTTATTTGGAATGGTGGGAGTATCATAAGGGACATGAACGCTAAAAATTGTTTCCCCATTAAAAGAGTAATGTTCAGAAAAAGGGTAATCATAATCATGACAAGATTTGTAAATATAATCCTCACTACTTTTTATAGCATAAGTTTCATCACAATAATCATCATAAGTAGCAACTTTGTTCTCATCATAATCGATTGAAACCTCTTCCAAGATAGTGGAATCATTACTAAGTAAAGTCATGACCTCTCCAAATCCACTTTCATAAATATTATAAGATTCAACATCCTCCAAAATTGTGGGATCACTACTTCCTAAAGTTGACACTCTTCCAAACCCACTTTCATCAATATAATCGTCATAGGTAGGAGGCATGCTATCATCATAACAACTTTGCATATCAAAACTTGGGATGCTAAAAATATCATCTTCATTAAACGTAGCATCCCCAAGCTTGGGACAAACATTAATTTCAGAAAATATATTCTCAAATATTTCATACTCATCAAACATAGCTTCCCCAAGCTTGGGCCCTTTCATATCATAAGCATAATCACTCTCATCATTAAAAATATGGATAGCACCAATAGTATAGCAATTATCATCATCACAAGTAGTAGTAGGAGCAACATCATTTGGGAGGGATACCTTTTTACCTTTGTTGCTCCTTCTTTTCTTTTTCTTCTTCACATTATGTGTAGGTTCAACCTTCCTCTTTGAGCTCCTTATTGATGAGATTGGCTCAATAGAAAGCTCCTCCTCGTTACCTGATTCATCATAAGAAATAATAGGAGGAGATTGGGAAGCCTCTTCCCTTTCATTAGTATTCTCATCATCTTCCATTTGCTTTATTTTCTTTAGGTAATTGGCAATATAAGGATTTTCAATGCAATTCTCCGCACAATACATATAAATTTTCTCTAGATCAAAATCAAGAATTTTATCAAGACTAAATTTTGAAATACCCTCAGTTATACGTTTCATTTCTTCATAACCCAAAAGAAGGCTAAGCTCTTTATGATGCTCAAGGGTAATCAAATTATCACAATATTTGGACACGACTTGATCATGAAACAAATAGCATTGGAGCTTTAAATGACCATGTTCATTGCAAAGTTCACAAGGAGCGCGGAAAATATTGAATCTTTCAGTACATTCATCTAGCTCTTCTTGCAACAATTTGGTTTCTAAGTACTTATGCCTCTTGCAATAAATATCTTCTCTATTTGGTGTGTTCATGCAAACATGCACTCCACAAAAGTTGACATGCTCATAAGAGATATTTTCATCATAACTAGTGCAATCATCATTAGCATCATGGATATTCAAAGAATTCGTACTAACAACATTGCAATCATGCTCATCATTCAAAGATTTAGTGCCAAACAATTTAATGCATTCTTCTTCTAACACTTTGGCACAATTTTCTTTTCCATCATACTCACGAAAGATATTAAAAAGATGAAGCGTATGAGACAAACTTAACTCCATTTTTTTGTAGTTTTCTTTTATAAAATAAACTAGTGCTAAAACAAGAAACAAGAAGATTCGATTGCAAGATCTAAAGATATACCCTTCAAGCACTCACCTCCTCGGCAACGGCGCCATAAAAGAGCTTGATGTCTACTACACAAGCTTCTTCTTGTAGACGTTGTTGGGCCTGCAAGTGCACAGGTTTGTAGGACAGTAGCAAATTTCCCTCAAGTGGATGACCTAAGGTTTATCAATCCGTAGGAGGTGTAGGATGAAGATGGTCTCTATCAAACAACCCTGCAACCAAATAACAAAGAGTCTCTTGTGTCCCCAACACACCCAATACAATGGTAAATTGTATAGGTGCACTAGTTCGGCGAAGAGATGAAGATACAAGTGCAAAATAGATAGTAGATAAAGGTAATTGTAATCTGAAATTATAAAAAGAGCAAGGTAACGAGCGATAAATGTGAGCGTAAACGGTATTGCAATGATAGGAAACAAGGCCTAGGGTTCATACTTTCACTAGTGCAAGTTCTCTCAACAATAATAACATAGATAGATCATATAACAAGCCCTCAACATGCAACAAAGAGTCACCCCAAAGCCACTAATAGCGGAGAAAAAACGTAGAGATTATGGTAGGGTATGAAACCATCTCAAAGTTATTCTTTCGGATCGATCTATAAAAGAGTTCGTAGTAAAATAACATAAAGCTATTCTTTCCGCTCAATCCATCATAGAGTTCATACTAGAATAACACCTTAAGACACAAATCAACCAAAACCCTAATGTCACCTAGATACTCCATTGTCACCTCAAGTATCCGTGGGCATGATTATACAATATGCATCACACAATCTTAGATTCATCCAACCAACCTAAAAGTACTTCAAAGAGTGCCCCAAAGCTACTACCGGAGAGTCAAGAACGTGTGCCAACCCCTATGCATAGGTTCCCAATGTCACGAAACCCGCAAGTTGATCACCAAAACATACATCAAGTGGCACATGATATCCCATTGTCACCACAGATAATCACAGCAAGACATACATCAACTGTTCTCATAAAAGACTCAATCCGATAAGATAACTTCAAAGGGGAAACTCAATTCATCAAAAGAGAGTAGAGGGGGAGAAACATCATAAGATCCAACTACAATAGCAAAGCTCGGGATACATCAAGATCGTGCCATAGAGGGAACACGAGAGAGAACACGAGAGAGAGAGAGAGAGAGAGAGAGATCAAACACATAGCTACTGATACATACCCTCAGCCCCGAGGGTGAACTACTCCCTCCTCGTCATGGATAGCGCCGGGATGATGAAGATGGCCTCCGGTGATGGGATCCCCCTCCGAAAGGGTGCCGGAACAGGGTCCCAATTGGGTTTTGGTGGCTACAGAGGCTTGCGGCGGCGGAACTCCCGATCTATATTCTGTTCTGGAAGTTTTAGGGTACGTAGGTATATATGGGTGCAAGGGGTACGTCGGAGGAGCTATGGGGACCCCATGAGGCAGGGGGCGCGCCCAGGGGGGTGGGCGCGCCCCCACCCTCGTGAGCACCTCCCTTGGCTCCTGACGTGGGGTCCAAGTCCATCCGGTAGCTTTCCTTCCAAAAATAACTTCTCCAGTTGATTTCGTTTTGTTTTGACTCCGTCTGATATTCCTTTTCCTCGAAACACTGAAATAGGCATAAAACAGCAAATCTGGGCTGGGCCTCCGATTAATAGGTTAGTCCCAAAAATAATATAAAAGTGGATAATAACGCCCAATATTGCCCAAAGTAGTAGATAAAGTAGCATGGAGCAATCAAAAATTATAGATACGTTGGAGACGTGTCAACCTACACTCCCAAGTTACCATTTTTGAGAGAGAACCACCTACTCATGTGTTGAGGCCAAGATATTCCATTCCTACCATATGAATCTTGATCTCTAGCCTTCCCCAAGTTGCTTTCCACTCAAATCTTCTTTCCACCAAATCCAAATCCTGTGAGAGAGAGTTGAGTGTTGGGGAGACTATCATTTGAAGCACAAGAGCAAGGAGTTCATCATCAACACACCATTTGTTACTTCTTGGAGAGTGGTGTCTCCTAGATTGGCTAGGTGTCACTTGGGAGCCTCCGACAAGATTGTGGAGTTGAACCAAGGAGTTTGTAAGGGCAAGGAGATCGCATACTTCGTGAAGATCTACCGCTAGTGAGGCAAGTCCTTCGTGGGCGATGGCCATGGTGGGATAGACAAGGTTGCTTCTTCGTGGACCCTTCGTGGGTGGAGCCCTCCGTGGACTCACGCAACCGTTACCCTTCATGGGTTGAAGTCTCCATCAACGTGGATTTACGATAGCACCACCTATCGGAACCACGGCTCAAAAATCACCGTGTCTCCAAATTGCGTTTGAAATCTCCAAACCCTTCCCTTTACATTCTTGCAAGTTGCATGCTTTACTTTTCGCTGCTCATATACTCTTTGCATGCTTGCTTGAATTGTGTGAAGATTGCTTGACTGTGCTAAGATAACTAAAATCTGCCAAAGTCTAAAATTGGGAAAAGGCATAGTTTTTAATTGGTCAAGTAGTCTAATCACCCCCCCTCTAGACTTACTTCTCAAGATCCTACATGTTCCTCATCGGCCCCTGAGGCAATCCACCACACCACACAATGGAGTAGGGTATTACAACACAACGGTGGGCCAAACCAGTATAAATCTTGTGTCCCTCGTGTTGTTCATCGTCTAGCTTAGATTGTCGTGAGGCGATCGGACGTGGAGTGGTAGGAGGAAGTTCTTCACGCGCAACCCAGAGTTCGAACTTTAAGGGTCTACCGGAACCCAACATCCGACATTTAGCGCGCCAGGTAGGGGTGCGCCGGAATCTTTCTTCCGTTGTTCCACGTTCGGTCTCCCATCGTGTCCATGGCTGACGCTCGTCGGGCTCGCGCTGAGTGTCGGGCTGCTCTTGCCACCCGCATCGCCCAGACGGCTCCCGTCGGCGGATGTCCCCGTCATTCCCCGTCGCCTGCCGCCAACGCCTCCACTAGCCAGGCGGGGAACAAGCAGTAGGCCACGTCGCTGCATCCTTCGGTGCGGCGGGAAGGCCGCACTGCCACCCTGTCGCTGACTCTAGCTGGTTCATCGTCCCACGCCCGTCACGCCCCCACGGACGCGCACGCCAAATTGCTCCTGGCGCATGACCTTCTGCACTACCGTCCCGTCGACGACCTCTACAAGGAGTGGCTCGCTCGCATCACTAAGCTCGTCAGTGCCGCAGGGGGCTCCCCTGTGCCGTCCCTCTTGCTGCCTCACCCTCCGTCCTGTGCGGTTGGTGGAGCCCAGAAGGTGCCTCCACCACCTCCTCCCCAGGAAGGCGCCCTGGCTCCTAGGCGCGCGGCCCCACACTACAAAAAATATACAATTCCGTGATGGTACGTGTTTGTCACAGTAAGTCGCGTTTTTTGTCATGCATGTACATCCATGACAAATTTATGACAGAATCAAGATAGTCATACCTGTGCTGTCGTAGAAGTGTTCGATGACATTACCAAAATTATCATCACGGAAGTGTCCACTTCCATGACGATAAATCGCGCGTCACAGAATTGCTTTCGTCAAGGGTGACCGACACGTGGCATCCATCGTAATGGAATGCCGTTAAGCTATCGGGTCGGGTTTTGGATCCGATAACCCGTTAACAACCCCGACCAATGGGGATTTTCCACGTGTAAAATCATCATTGGCTGGAGGAAACACGTGTCGGCTCAACGTTGGGACAGATGTCATCCACTCATTAGACAGAAGGCGCCTATGATACGTCGACACGTGGCACGACCCAACAGAGGCCCATTCATGTGAAAAGGCCGGCCCATTTGACTTGGTCAAAAGGTGGCAGGCCGGCCCATGGAAAGCCTGTTAACGGCATGTTCACATATAGCCCATTTACAGCCCGCTAACCCAAGACCCGTTACGCCCTATCCGAATTAGGCCCAGTAGCGTCATCTGGGCCATCCAATATGATTCCAGCCCGTTTTCACTTCTGGCCCATGTATGGCCCATGACGTCTTTCGGCCCATATGAGGCCCTATGTAACTCTTGGCCTATTAACGGCCCGTGGTGAAACTGGCCCGCAATGAACAGTGTATCACTTTACACCCACTAATGGCCCGTGGTGAAACTGGCCCGTAATGAACAGTATATCACTTTATACCCATTAAGGGCCCGTTATTCAGTTGGGACGTTTCCGGCAAATGTTATCTTTCGGCCTTCTCAGAGCCCATTTATTCTTGGGCTCATTTCCAGCATTCATTTACTTACGGCCCGTTACTGTCATTTTCTGCTTGTGGGCCAAATTCAGCATGTGGTTACATCGGCCCGTTTGTGGTCTGTTAATACGTTGGGCCATTTTCATAGCGTCATCAAATACGGCCTATTAACGATGGCCCAATATGGTCATACGGCCCGTATAAGGCCCATTGATGATACGGCCTGTAGAAGGCCCATTGTTTCTACGGCCCGTAGAAGGCCCATTGTTTCTACGGCCTGTAGAAGGCCCATTGTTTCTACGGCCCGTAGAAGGCCCATTATTTCTATGGCCCGTAGAAGGCCTACTGTTTCTACGGCCCGTAGAAGGCCCACTACTTCTATGGCCCGTAGGAGGCCCAGTGTCACTATAGTAAATATTAGCCCATGGTTATTGTGGCCTAGTTTTAAAAAGAACTGCACTGAGTACAAGCAAACAAATAAACAAGACAACAAGGAAATAAATAAGCAAGCAACTTATGCTAGGCTATCACGGCTGTTACACATATTACATCCACTGGGCATCAAAGTTCGCCACCAGTGCAAATATAGGGAACAAAGCACCATATCATATACACTGGTTGTCAAACTTGGCGACCAGCGCAAATAAACACCGCAGCAAAACAAATCCAGAACTGAAACCACTTCATAAGATCTCAAGAAACAATATCCTGGGTACCCATAATGCTGGCAAGATGCTTAGCAACCTTATTAACTTTCTCTTGTTTGGCGCTTAAATCTTCCAGCGCTTGCTGTTGCACCAGAAAATATGCATCTGAATTCTGCAGGGACTTCCTCAGTCCTTCAGCTTCCTGTCGCAGCACATCTGATCGATGTCTTTCAACTTGAAGTTGAGACTCAAGAAGATGAACTGATTCAGGCAGCGAGTTCGAAGATCTTGTGCCAGCAGTAGTGGCCAGTAACTCGAACACTACATCAAGACAGGACTTTTGGGTTCCCTCACTGTCGTCAAGATAGTTTTTATCCGCTTTCTTGGAGACCAACAGGGATGTCTCACTATCTTGAACCTTATATGCATTACTTCCTTTACCATTGGATAATGCGGTACTGTTCTCCAATATTTTGTCTGCATTCTAAAAGAGAAACAAGCAAACACATCACATGTTTACCATGTTGTATATGAAACTCATTTTGGTAAATGAGTTCAGTAGTAAAGTGGACAGGATAACAGCATGAAACAAACATATATCTATGTGCCATGGTCACTTTATGGTCTATATCATTCTAGTTTTTGTTGCCAAATCAAGATAGAGACATAGTTCAAATAATATTTGTTCAAGACAAAGCAGAATAGACAGAATATAAGTGTGGGTAACTATAGAGCAATAACAACACTTGTAATGTGCATGACATGAGAACATAACTGTTTATTCAATTGAAACTGAAATCAACATAGAGCAGGTTACAACAGAAAACCAGTTAAAGAAACAGGTTTAAAACATACCTGTTGCGCCATTGGAGTTTCAATTCCATCCTTCAAATTTGAAAATAGTTGGTATGAGTAAATACAGTAATGCAAGAGCAAAGGAGTATGAACCATAGCTACAGAACCTGACCTGAGAACAAATCTTCTTCACCTTTAAGCGTTGAGTTGGGATTCGGAGTGGTGGTCCTCGTGCTTTGGGCACTGCAGTTCCCTTACTAACCGCTCGTGTTTGGGTGCTCTGTGGTGGAAACGGTGTTGTGTCAACTGGAACTGGGTTACTATCTGCCGGGGTTGGGGTTAAAAGGGGTGTAGTTGGTTCTCTGTCCAACTGGGTAGGGGTACAATCTGCGAGAGTCTGGGTTATGTGTGGTGGATCTCGTCCTTGGGCAAGTACAACCGTGGTTCTATCTGCATCAACTGGTAGCACTATCTTTTCTGAAGACCGTGTTGTTACTCCCTTAGATACTGCCATCATGCTCCCCAATTTAAACGGCTGATAAACAAGAAAAGTAATTGAAAGTATAGACATTGTATGATAGACAGGTGCAATGGATAGTGGGGAATAAAAGAGGGCATGAAATAATTCATATTTATGTTGTCTAACCAAACAGGATAGCATGACACAATTTCACATATATGATGGCTAACTAAACAGGATAGCATGACACGATTTCACATTATGATGGCTAACTAAAAAAGATGGAAAGACATAGTTCAAAATATGAGACTATGTAAACAGGATGACATGACATAACTATATAATGTGTTTATTAAATAGGTTGGCATGCCATAATTCACATACATTCATGGATAGAATGCCATAATTCTAAATATGATGACTGTAAACACTAAACAGGATGAGATGATATAACTATATGATGTCTTTATTAAATGGGTTGCCATGCCATAATTCAGATAGATGATGTGTATGTACTATGTAAACATGATGGCATGATATAATTCAAATATATGATTTATATAGTAAGCAAGTAAGCAGATGGCAATCTATATATGATGTAAAAACTAAGCAATGCAAGACAACATGCATGACATGGGTAATATAACCCTGCCAAGTTTGAGCATAGACCTCAGGGGAGAATAGGACTGGTCATCAGTCTCTGTATCCTCCTCTAAGGAGCTCTCTGTAGCCAGCAAGATGTTTGCTTCAGCAGGTAGCATTGTCTGCTCTAAATACCTTGTTTTCACTCCAGATACTTCCATCACCGCTTCAAATGGCTGATGCATAGGAAGAGTAGTTGAATATGCAAACATTGTCGACAAATGGAACACGTAATACAAAAAATGATAGCATGATATAATTCACATACATGATGATTGGCTAAACAGCATGGCATTGCATAATTCACATATATAATGCCTTTGCAACAAGATAGCATTGTATGATTCACATATATAATGTCTTGCAAAAATATGGCAATGCATAATTCACATATATGGTAATAAGACACTGAACAGGTGGCATTCACACAAAGCATGTCTAAACTAATCAAATGGCATAGCAATGCGAGACACCATACGCACGATATGAGCAACATAACCCTGCCAAGTTAGAGCATACACCTCGGGGGGGGGAATAGGACTGGTCATCTGTCTCTGAATCCTCCTCTAAGGAGCTATCCGTAACCAGCGAGATATGCGCCTCGTCAGATAGCATAGTCTGCTCAGAAGACCTTGTTTTCACTCTAGAATTTGCCATCACCGTGTCAAATGGCTGATGCACACGAAGAGCAGTTGAATGTACTAACATTGTTGACGAATGTAATATGTAACAAAAAAAAGATGCCCTGATATAATTTACATATAAGATGACTGGCTAAGCAGGATGGCATTGCAAAATTCACATATATGATGCCTGGCTAAACAAGGTGGCATTGCATAATTCACATAAACGATGAATAAACTAAACAGATGGCATTCACACAAAGGATGTCTAAACTAAGCAGATGACATATTTGATGTATAAAGTAAGCAATGCAAGACACCATAGCATGATATAACCAACATCAGCATGCCAAGATAGAGTGAAGACCTCAGGGGGTAAATAGGAGTTATCTTCTCCTTCTGAATCCCCCTCAGAACAGATATCTTCCTCTCGATTACAATCTGAAATGCATGGAGGGGGGCTGCCTTTGGGCCTACCATGGAGCGACGTCTGCATGAAATTATATTGCCACACAAGGCTCATCTCTTTTGCTCTACATGTTCAGTTCCATTGTTTACAATAACTGTCATGCATAGGAATAAAACATAGTGAGATTATGTAAGGAGTGCATGCAAAAATCCAGAGTGATGGTAGCAACCTGTGGATAGACCCAAAACCAATAATAGCAGGTAGATAATGGCTTCAGTTAATAAATACAGATAATGGCTTCTTTACTGTTTGTTTCCCACCCAACATGAAACTCATAGTAGACATCAAAGATTAACCAGATAGTAGATAGATACTATTGATAGCGGCCCCGATATGTACCCCACAACCATTTAAAAACTCAAGTTTGACCACTAGTTTGGAGCGGACTCAGAGTCTAATCGGTGAACAGGACGATAAAGTAGCATGTAATATTAAGCGATGCATAACGTAAGCAAACACGAAAGAGTGCGTCCTCTCTTGCGGACCCATGTAGTCCTCGAGGTCATCTGCTCGGTTGATGATGGTAATGCAGTTTTCATGGCTGCCAGTGGCGGGGAAGAAGATCTGGGGTGGCGAAAGACAGTCTGGAGGCCGGATCCCTGCTCTGCTGGACCCTTCTGTCGTTGGAGCAGCTGAGCTGGGGTGGACGACAGCGCAGCAGGACCGGGACAAACCACACAAGATTTTCTTTGACATCTATCTATAAGAGAAGTAATTCTGTAAGGGCTCGTTTGAATTGGAGGATTCCAACAATGCAGGGATAGGAAATAGACAGGAATAGGATAGGAATGCACGTGCAAAATAGAGAATTTAAAAACACAGGATTTCTGCCAATCTGGGTGTTTGATTCACAACAATTGGAAGATCACAGGATGCAAAGAAGCATGGTGAGATTAAGTCAAACAACAAGAAAATGTACAGTTATAATGCTATTATGCTACTATCTCTTAGTCTTGTGCTTCATGAATAGCAATTTGAAAAGGAGGACAAGTGAAAATTAAAATTCCTATGTTTTTTCTTTCAAGGAGACACTAAAGGAACAAATCCGTGTGCTCAGTGGACAATATATATAACATGTAGAGTAAAAAAGAGATGCAACAAGTGTACAACCTCTTTGGCGAAGCCATGTCGATCTCAGCGTGATTGGGTTGGCCGGTGAGGATGTTCTGGCTGACTTTGCTATCGGAGGAGGGGAAGAAGATCTTAGGCGTTTGGAGATGGAGCCCGAGGTACTGCTCCGCTGTGATGGAGGGTTTCGTCGTTGGAGCGGCTCCGGTGAGTTGTATGATGCCGAGGCTGAAGCAGGACAAGAGAGACAACGAACAACGTTAACCTAAGTGGAATTCTAATAGCATCTCCAATACATGACATAAAATACATAACCACAAAGTGCTAGATGTAAAATACATCAGCCGCTCATCTCTGAACTTAACTGTCGAAACTGAATCTAAGTGTCCAAACTAAATTTTGCTGTCGAAACTGAATTTTGCTGTCGAAACTGAACGCACTAGCAAGGTGAGGCTACACGTTGGTCGACTGACTTTTTCATCTCTGGTCAGTCGATTTTGCAGCCGTTGGATACGAAATCAAGGGCCTGCAGTTCATCTTCAACCTCCACCCACCCCCCTGAGCTGCCAGCCACCACCGGCCAAACAGCAGCCCCCCGCCACACGCGGGCAGCGGTGC